>NC_042528.1:8670257-8973886 GCF_900963305.1 Echeneis naucrates | reverse complement strand
ATGCTGAGTCAAAGGAAAATGATTTCCTTTTTGAATTTATGCCTTTCATTACAGATGTATACAGTGTATTTGGAAGGAAGTTTCTGAAAGTACCACGTTTGAATCGTTCACCACCAATGCAGAGGCTTCATATCTGTCCCTGTCGGCCAGTTCTGCGCTCTTACACAATGATTTCCTTGCCAACAGTCACTGGTTATATCACTTCCTGTCTGACAGCCCATCTGTCAACAGGCTCATTAGCGCTCTGTCACCTTTGCACCATCAGCTGAGGGAGAAAACAGACATATACAATGGACACAAACACATCTTTTTGTGACAGTCACACTTGACCATCATATTGCCGGTCAGAGGGCAAAATTATCAACAGCAGGAAGTGACAGCTTCTCTCTCTTGCGCACGCACGCACGCACGCACGCACGCACGCACGCACGCACACGCACACGCACACGCACACGCACACGCACACGCACACACACACACACACACACACACACACACACACACACACACACACACACACACACACACACACACACACACACACACACACACACTACCAACCTTAGGTTGTTTGGCATACTTTCCAGTTCTGGTGTCCCTGATGTTGCTGATGTCCAGAGTCTCCACCTCCTACAACACAAATGTCAGAAGACATCATCACTTGTTGAGTGGAAGAAAACAGAGAGGGAAGTCAGCATGAGCATGAGAATTTGTTACATCATTAGATGTGACATATACAAATATGGTATTTTCGAGTATTATACATGTCACTGTCACAAAAAGGGAAGAGGAAATATTAAGCTCATAAGCGTCCACTTCCTTTTTAAAATCATAACATCAGTCAGCTGGTTTGCATTCATGTACAGCCTATCTGAGCTGCTTGCATGGCTGTAGAGTCTTCATTCTGTTTGCAGAAAATAAATATTAATTGAGATTACTTCAGGTAACTTGCTCTGCTCATGTTCCACATGGACAGTTATTACTGTTGCACAATGTTTCTAAATTCAGTGGTGTGATCATAGATGGGTTGATGCAAAGCCAAGAAATAACAGAAAAGAAGGAAAATTTCAAAGTTGTGGGACCATTTAAAGCTGCCAAAGTAAAAAAAAAAAAAAAAAAAAAAAAAAAAGGGGCCAAGAACAGAGTTAATTAGTCATATGTTTTCTCTTTTCTACCATTACTATTTAATAAGGCAAAATCATTTATCCAATTACTCAATTAACCAATGAAATTATTAATGGAACACTCATTTAGAAAATTATCGATAGCTGCAGCAGTAAAACATTTACATCGTTTCTGAAGAAAGCAGTGAATAAACAGGGAAACAGTCTGTTTTTAGATTGATGGACAAAAGAACAAAAAACTTTTGAAAGTGTTTACTAGCTTTTGTCCTCCTTCTGTCAAATTATTTTTTTATTCATCATTAATCAGGCATCTCAAGACAAAAAACACCACCACTGATATATAAATTCTGTGTATGTTCGTTGAGACGCTGACACCCCCACATTCCCCCCCAACACACACACACACACACACACACACGTGTGATCTTGGACGCAAATCTCCCTGCCTGATGCTGTAATAAAAATACACACATGAATGCATTCTCACACATACCAACAAGTCAAAGACAGACACACACATAAGGCAGCACCCCCAACCTGGAGGATAATGCTGACTGATGGTAGAGACGCAGAGGGGGCGTAAATGGCAGGAATGGACAGGAGGTGGGGAGCGTGGTCATAAACCCAGCCATAAACATAGAGGAGGATACACTGTAAATATTTGTTGAGGCCTGTTCCCATCCTCTCCGCTGTATTAGCTCATCCCTAGCTCTCATCTTCCATTTTTGTTTCTTTTCTTATCTTTCTCTCCTTCTCGGTGTGGCCTTTTTTTGGAATTATTATTGTATTATTGTATTTTGAGGAAATACATAAGACATAAGACGTCTTCATTCATTCATCTTCTCTTAGATCTTATCCTTTTGCGGGTCACAGGGGCGGCTGGAGCCAGTCCCAGCTCACTTTGGGTGAGGTACACCCTGGACAGGTCGCCAGTCCATCGCAGGGCCAACACACAGAGACAAAGACAAACAACCACTCACACTCACATAGAGTGTAAGTCACCAATTAACTTAAACATGCATGTCTTAAAATGGTGGGTGGAAACCGAAGTACCTGGAGGAAAGCCACACAAACATAGGGAAAACATGCAAAGTCCTCACAGAAAGGCCACAGGCTTGGGAACCACACTTGCAACCTTCTTGGTGTGGGGCAACAACACTAACCACTATGCCACCAAGCTGCCCTGCAAAAAAATATAATAAAATAAAATAATAATAAATAAATCGATGTTTACATCGCTTTTCCTGTTATTCTTTATCTGAGTTGGGCCGTTGTCAGTTTGTCAAACTTGTTTCATCCATGTTCTACCCATATTTCCTTTCCAAAAACAACAACAAAGACAAACTCACAAAGTCTTCCTCATTCCATCAATCGTTATTTCACTCTAGCTGTGATGTCATTGCCCGCAGGCGGTCTTCTCCAATGGGATTGGCCATGAGTAATAAAAGTGTTGGACCAATTGGATTAAACTCTGTCACAAACTTTGTACTTTGATTGGCCTATGGAGAGCAACTTACTTCCTGGGAGAATAAAGTGCTTCTGGGTCTGAAGGAAAGACGCACACACACACACAAACGCACACTCCATTCTCTCCCACAGGCCATGGTTTCATTCTGCTATTGCCATAGGGACTCCTTGGAGACCACAGTAATGAGACTACTACTTTGACTGCTGCCTGTGTGTGTCTGTGTGTGAGCATCTGTGTGCGTGTGAGGTTTTGTCAGTTAAAGTCTTCTCACTGGCATGTAATGTTCAATATGCCGAGAAACACACACAGATACAGCAACATACAGCAGGGCATATCCTTAACACGCAGGTTCTGACTTGTGAAACATCCTGACCTGTTAAGCAAGATAGGGTGTGTGTATCTCTGGGCAAAAGCCTTATAAGTCAGTTCACTTTAGTTAGGGACACAGAAGTGTGAGCGAAACAAGAACAAATGTGTCAGCAAGTGATCAGAAAATGTGTTTAGTGAATTGTGTGCATTTTCGCACAGTTGTGTTTCTGCACGCACAGCGGTGGTGAATGTGTCCGTGTGAAGGTCAGCCATCTCCATGAGCACATTCCTAACATATTCCGGCCTTCTGCTTAGTTAGCGTGTGTGTATGTGTTTTAGTGTGTAATATTTAGCTAGACATGGCAGCTGCAGCGCTGCATTCATCTCTCAGAGTAAAGCCCAAAGACATTTATCACTTCAGACCAAGCTGCCGGCTCATTACTGCTCCAAATGAGTCTGAACTTCCAGGAGCCATGCTGGGATAAAGTGCCGTCATTTATTGTTAAAGCCATAATTCATGGTTTTCATGGACCAGAGAGGTTTGCCTCCACCTGCCTCGTGGACTTACTCAGCTGGTGGCTCCCTATATTTCCCTGAATGTGCTCCCATACCGGTTCCAGGTATTGTTGTGAACTTGTTGCACCCAGCTGTGTATTACAGGGACAGGTAGCTGATCGAGCTTTTCCAGCTGAGAAAAGCTCAGGAACAGCACTCAGCTCCAACTGAGCCCAGAAGGAGCTAATCCTCAATTTTTCAGCTTTTACATTATTGACCAATCTAAAGTAAACACGATCTGATCCCCTGATGCAAAAGAGAGATGTCACACTATCCCTCTTTTCTTTATATGAAAGCTAGTGAAACCACTGCTATATATTCCTTTGCTATAATTCAGCTTTTAAACAACCATTCATGAGTTCTTTGAAATACTAAAAAAAATACTAAAAAAAAAAAAAGAAAAAAATCAATACTCATCCAGGTTTTATCACTTTTAAAGGTGAAGATATTCATTCTTTTTATTTCAATATAAAGGCAAAAAAAAAAAAAAAAAAAAAAAAAACAGCACTCAGATGCATTTAAAATGAAAATTAAAAAGCTGTGACTACAAACATTATTCTTACCATCTTAAAGGGATTAGAAACTTAGGACACATGCTTATTCCCCTTCTCACTGAGACTTAGAGGGGATAATCAACGCTACTCTGACATCTTTGGAGTAAATATGAAACTAAGGATTAGCTTTGCTGAAAACAGTCTGCCTTTGTCTGCCTGTGACAAAAATCACCTTCAAATTCCTATAGAGCTCTACTAAACTATCATTTTTAATCCGTACAAACGCCAAAGCGAAAAGCAACAGGTTGAGATTTCCCTCTTCTAACAGCTCACACAACACAGCCAAGAAGTAGACTGTGAAAACATTATTTTTACACTTTGTTCTTTCTAGAATTTAAATAAACAAGATCAATGTGACGTGTTGAGCTTTAGCGGTGCGGTTAGGTGGATTTCATTACTTTCAGAGAAACGACTGACTAGATGTTTTAGCCCTGTGTCCGCTCACCATACTGAGCAAACTGGCTGTAATCTGACAAATCGTCTCAAATGCCAGTTTCACAAAAGTTTCACAAAAAATGGACCATTGCTTCAAATAACATTATTCATAACATTATTATATCTTCTAAAGTATCTAACTTTGCATTGTTCTATTATTTTGTGCGTAGGTCTTGTTGATCCAGCAATTGTTGTTAGTTATGTCTATATTTAGACACTAAATGTAAGTACACTAAATTTTAGTGCACTTTGATTAGGCCTTCCTTCACTAACCCTTTTCCTTCCTTCATTTATTTGATTGACTTTCCACTTCCCCCTCCTCCCTCCTGCCTTGACACTCGACTCCATTCATTTTCCCAAGATTAGAAAAATATGAAAGGGCAACTAAACAATCAAGAGAGTGCCACTCCTTTCCTGTGACGCGCCTACTTATGTGTGTGTGTGTGTGTGTGTGAAAGAGGACCATATCTAAATATGTCTTCAATGACCAATCACTGTGCCGATCAAATGGCACATGATGACGGCATAAAGAAAATGATCTTTGCGAACACAGACACACACACACACACACACACACACACACACACACACACACACACACACACACACACACACACACACACACAGGCACTCTATCACACAAACTGGACAGCATATGTCTCCACCCTGTAACAGTAGATGCAACCTAGCCAGCCAAACAGAGGAAAGGAGAGGAGAGGAGACGAGGTCTTGACAGAGGAAGACTTTGGAAGACACAAAACAGCATAGAACTAGAACAAAGACAACTTCAAACTGTTTTACAGCTGCAAGCGGACAGTTGGTGAGATGTTTGGAGAAGGAAGGATGGAGACACTTAATATCGCTAGCAGGCACAGGACAGCTCTACAACTCTGTCACCTCCTAACATTTCATTGGAGTATATCAATAGGATGTCACTCTTCTTTTCTGCTCTCTGTCCTCTATCTCTCCCTCCTTTATCTGTTTATCTCTTTGTCTTTGTACTTGACTCCGTTGTTTCATACTTCTGTAGTCCTGGCACAGGGTAAAAGAAGAGAAAGTAAACACAAGAACATTTTAGTCACTTAGCTGACACACTGCTCCGGTGATTTGTGATCAGACATAAGAGAAGAAAAAGAAGAAGAGCATCCATAGACAGAGATAAACAGAGAAATAATGAAACATGTAAGAGAGCTGACATCCAAATATATGGGAATGAAAAAACACACACGGATTAAACATCAATAAAATGACCACACACACAAACTGTCATACCAAAATGTCTCAAATACAAATAAGGTCTGTACTGGGCAGAACACACACATGCACAAAACGCAAAAAGTTGCAGGGATCATAAATTGTTCAAAAACGCAAACACAGATCAGCGGTGATGAACTAATAACAAAAACCTGCATTTGTGACCACCCTGAAGTCACTGACACATACAGACGCGATTAAAAGAATTAGCTCAGTGAAATATTCACTGAGGTTGCTATCGTACTTTGAAAACCCCTTGAAACAGCTGCAGTATCGCACAGCTAATGGATTTTTTCATTTGAAGAGATGCTAATATTCCACAGTGAATGTGTTCACGTGTCTGTGGATCTTCGGACTGAACGGGGTAGGGAAGCAACACATTCAGACCACTAATCAGTAATCAGAGAGAGGCGTGAGCAAGTCAGGTGAGCCTACCCACTGTGGTGTGGATGTAAGTAAGGCCGGTCAATGTTGACTTGGTCTGTTTTCATCAGCGATTGCTTTCATTGCATTGCCTAAGTAATTATGGCTAACCCAGGGATGAGTGTACTGCCACACAAATTATGTCAGCAACAAAAGAACACTGTGCAGTTTGCACACACCCGCACAGAAACCGAATTTCAGAGGAAGCATCTGCTTAAACAATGGATTCGATACCATGTCGTGTCTCAGTTCGTCATAAAATGTAGAAGTGAATTTCTAAGCTGTATGAGTGTGTGTGTGTGTGTGTGTGTTTGTTTGTGTGGTGAAAATGAAAATTGGTCAGCCATGTGCACAGATAGATAATGTCAACAGAGGGGGAAAAAAACACCACATGACTAAGTGAAAGTATAGAAACCAAGAGAAGTTTGGATGAAGAGGGAGGAAACTGTCACTTTATCCACTGACACATTCGACTTCCCCTTGCGAACAGCTCACTGGGTGTGTGCACAAAAATGACCTCCTACGTGTGTGTGTGTGTGTAAGTGTGTTCTCTAAACTCTTGTTCTAAATTAATTCCTTGTGGAGGTTTGACCTGAGCCAGATAGATAATTTCTAATGGAGTTCTACTTATACCTGCCAACGACCATTCTAACAATTCAGCTGCCTTAATTACACACACACACACACACACACACACACAAAGCACACAAAGAAAAGAAAGAAGCTGAGTCTGTCCACACAGACACAAAAGCACACACACACCCATGCCAGCTCAACTAGAGGTAATTATAATGCCTGAATAGTCAGCCAATTTATCCACAGATTTTATTAATAAAATACTAGAAACTAATATTAATACACCTTCTAGTACAGTCTTTATCAAGGTCATCCCAGATTAGGGCTACATACATGCTTTTGACATGCTAAGACCTTTTGCATCAACAAAATTGCCTTAGAAACCTTGTTTCCATCTAAGAAATTCTGCATATGATTTGTATGGATGAGAAACATGCGACCTAACAGCTTTAGTCAGCTTTACTGAGGTTGATACACAATCAGCCTAACCTTAACCTGCTCCCACTCTTCATGCTTAGCCAAGCTCACCTTCTCCTGCGGCTTCAAATGGAACAGAAGTTATAATGGTGATATCAACGTGGGCAACCCTTGGCAAGAAAGTCAATTTCCTTTTTTATGCTGATACTTTAACACAAAAAATTAACAATCAATCATTCAAAAAAAAAAAAAAAAGAAGTACAAGAAATAAAGCCACACATTGATCAATACAGAAAATTAAATACAAATTAAAAGCCACATTAATTGCACTATTCAAGCAAACCTCAGGTAAACCAAGCTCCATACAGTGTGGTGACACTGAAACAGCCTGCAAAGGTGCTTGTTTATCATGCAGTCCGAGCTAACAATAGCACAACTGTGTGAATAGGTCAGACAGACAGACACACACACACACACATAAACAAGCCACAAACAATCTGGTGAAAGTATGTGAAATTAATTCAACACCATTAGCTGCTAAATGGCAGTACGTGGTGATTCAATTACATCACTCGGGGGCAAGGGCCTAAAAGCACAGGTGTTATTGGCTTGACCTGCACACCTAAGGGGAATAAGGGAGAGACCAGAAGACAGAGGAAGGACAGAGGGAGAATTCAGGGAAAACGGGAAAAGGACTGGGAGGAGAAGGAGGGGTGGAAAGACGGGGCAACAACATTCCCCAAGACCCCTCATCTTCCCGTCTAAGCAACTTCCTGCCCATTTTCCCACGCTGAGAGTGAATGAGTGAGATTAGAAGTGTGGTTGTGAGAAATGAAGGCGCTATAACTCTAGAGTGGAGGGACCATGCGAGAAAAGCCATCTGTGAGAGCAAGGGGAAGAAGAAAGAGAGGTGGGAAGACGCAAGGTGGAGAAAGGCACGGCGATAGCGGTGGAAAACAAAGAGCAAGAGAGGATGGAGAGCAGAGAGGGGGGAAATGTCATCCTTCAGTTTATATTAAACGAACAACCTTTGCCTCGTGCCTCTGATGGCTACCAGCTGCCCCAAGGCAGAGAGACACGGGGAAGCAGGGGGGGAGAGGAAGACAAATTGAAGGTGGATTAGCAACAACGAAACACGGCAACAGCCAAAGACAGACTAAGTATGAGAGGAGAGATCGCCAAAGTAACACAGAGCGAGGAGGAGGATTATCTGCGGTGCCAGGTGCATTTCAACTCATCCTGCTGGTAGGTGAGGCTCCAGGATCCACTCAAGACCAATAAACCAGACGCTGCTCTTCGTTTATTGGAAACTACATTTTAGCTGACAAATCATCTGTGCTGGCAGCAGCAGTGTGGATAATTATTACAGAAATGTTCTTAAACAAGGAAACAAAGTGCCATGAATAACATCTGCCCCTGTACACACTGTTTGACAGCTCAGCGGAGACCAGGCTTTACATGGTCTTGGCTCTTAAATACAGATGAATCATCAAATCCCACCGCATTCTCACATCCTCTGTCAAACCTCTTCAACCCAGATATTTCCTTTTCAGTGAAGGATGTGGAGAATGAAAATTTAACTGACTAAAACTAATTGGAAACCCCGAAATCTACACTATCGAGCTAATCTTTGAACGAGGGCCAGTTCTAACAGCACACACTGAAAGTGAGATTCACTCTCTGACAGAACAAGTTCTTCTGATATATATATATATATATGTATATATATATATATATATATATATATTTTTTTTTTATGTCTTAGTGCTCCATGTCTGACAGCTGGTATATTAAAGCGTGACGCAAACCAAAGAAATTAGAAAAGTAGAGCACAATCTACAGATGTGTGACGAATCAAAGAGGAAAGTCTGAAGAAATGAGGAGAAACATTCTGGATGTAGAGGCTTCTCGTAATCACTGCGTGATCCACTTAACATCCCATCATGCTCTTTGCCATCACCCAGATCCAGTTTATGTCCATTTTGTGGCACAACCCAATCTAAGAGAAAATTACCTTTATTCACTTGGCATGATGGGTCACTCATAGGCTGTAAAGACATAAGCATGGCTTTGACAGACTGCACAGAATAGCAAAAGCAAATTTTGGACGCACGTCTGACCCATTTAAATTTTTCCACAACATTTTCCATCTTCTTGGTGATTTCTTGATGTTTAATTTGATTATATTAATCCTGTAAACCTGAATACATGTACCCTCAGCCTATGTAAAACTGAGGTGGAAGAGACTTTGGCCCAAGGAGAGAGAAAGGACACACACTGCAGGATTAGCAGGAGGGTGCAAGCATATGTTGTAACAGATATGTGGATTTGGGATGTACATGAGGAACTTGTGCAACACAGTCTCTGGCACTTTGGTGTTAGCATTTTAGTTAGCTGTGAGGCTCATCAACCATCAGTTCCTGAATAGAGGGAAAAGCAGATTGTTAGTAATGATGAACAATGCTAATGATTTACAATGAGAGATTTTCTTGGTGCTGATTCAACACAGCATCTATACTGCTCCTCATTATGGACATGTGCAGCTTCAAAGCTCAGGAAAGGGTAAATTATGCACTGTTTAATTAAAGCTCTCTTTTTGCTGCATGAATTGCCAGTGTAGGAGTGCAGCTCTCCAAGACACTACAAACACAATCGGCCATGTTACACACTCAAACATTCAAACTGGCCTGCATGTTTTGGTAGTCAGTCCTGCTGTCATTACTTTAAATATTTTTATAAAAGTCAACCCCCATGTGACCCACTGGATTTCCATCCACAGTAACTCATATAAACCACGAGTGTCTCGGTCAGATAGTGTCAAACTCTTTCAACTTGATCTGAAAGTGCAAAGAGCTGACCAATTTAAAGAGTCAGCAACAACAGAGACAAGAACAGTGAGGGAAGGGAGAGAAAAACAGCGAGGACCGGTGTGTGATGGGTGTGTCTCCCTTGTGTCACTGCCAAGCCACTCTGTGTGTGCATTTTTGTGCGTCTCGTGGCAGTTGGTCGTTATCGGCAGAAACTCAAGTACGAAGGGAATTTCTGGGCCCTGAATATGCACAAGCACAAACAAGTTGGACGTCTGGTATACCAAACCTTGGAACATCACACAATCACGGAGACAGAGTTAACTGCAAAAAAAAAATAAAAATACAAACGGGTTAATGAGGGAGAGGAAGAGAGAAATGCAGAAAGATGCACAAGATATCAGCTGACTGGTAGAGCAGGAAGAATATTGTAAAAGAAAAAGTCTGGAATCGTGTTTTAAAAAGAAGAATACAGAGACAAATGATTCACTGGAAAGAAGAGGGAAGTACAGAGATATTTAAGGGAAAAGTTAAACAAAGGGAGGGCATAGAACAAGGTGACACGAAACAGATGAAGATAAGTGAACAGAACGAAAATATATCGAGGATAGGATGAAGATGAACACCTAGAGGAAAGGCAAAAAGTTTATGGTGATTGATGTAGATGAGGGGAAGGAAAGGCAATGAGATAAACCAGATTCAAGGAGAAGTTTTGAGAGAAGTGCAAGAGAAAAGGTGAGAAGAAGGAAACAGGTGGATCCAAATAAAGGAACGAAATGAGGCTCATAGACTAATGATGGATGGAGAGAGGGAAAAGGGCAGATCATGCTTCTCCGGGCTGCAGACAGGACCTGGACCAACATCCTCCTGCCTTCATAAACAACTCCGTCCCATACTGATACTCTACATGACATCATCAATACAATGCAGGTTCCTCTTTCAGTTTAGTTCAAAAGGTTGTGTATTTCTAAAGTTCTCCATGTGAGTCTCTTTTGACTGTACCAGACGGAGATTAACTTTTACATTTGTGTGTCCGTCCTATATAAAATCCATTGTCATTGTCGCGTCCTTCTCCCTTTGAAACAGCAAGTGGTACTTTATATCCGCTTTCTCAAATTAGGTGTTGTTAGAAAAGAGCTTTTGATGTTTTTAGGTTGCAGACCAAACATGGCTACCCTGAATCTCACAAACCCAAGACACCTTCATCTTCACATTAAAGCTAGAGATTTCTTTAACTGAACCTACGTATGGTTTGACAATTAAAGTAATAAGAGTAGAGCAGCAAAAATAAAAACTGCACCAGAGATCAAATATTTTGGGTACCTCTATTCAGAGAAATGGGTTCCATCCAGAATACCCTTGTCAACTGTGGAAAAGTGTATTAACTGCTCTCATTAATAATAGCCAGATATCTGTGTTGCCATGTCCTCTTTCTTTTCAGCTCTGTCTCAAAATCTCCTGGGGAGTCACAACACTGAATTAAAGCTTCACTCGGGGATCGCTGGAATCAAAACCCTGAAACAGGTCTTCAGTTAGCTAAGGTTTTTTGGGTGCCCTTATGTTCACCTCACAGCAGCGTAGAGAGGCCTCATAGGACTAAAAGGAGGTTTGTGAAGGTGCAGGGGCATGTTTTTGATTTCCATATTCAAACTTTATACATAATGAAGCAGTTCTCTGTTGAACGATTAAGACATAGTGAACAACAAAAACAAAACAAAATAGACAGGCAGCAAAATATTTAACATCTCTCTGAGCATTTGAAGAACATAAAAGAAGCATTACAAGTCACAGCTGGTCTGTTTTATCATGTTCAAATCCACACAAGTCGCTGTAATTGGCTTCAGCATTCTGAATCTTTTGCGGTATATTTCATTTGTTACGGCAGTGACCAACAACAAGCTGCATTCCCACTACTACAGTAAGAATAGTGGCCACAGTCCAGCTCGGTCACGCCAACATCAACAAAGATGAAAAGCAGTCAGTCCCAAAAGATAAGACAAAATGTTGTGGTGCATAAGGAAAAATAAGTGACACTTAAGCAGGCGGAAGTTGTTTCACTTTTGGAATAGTGGTCCAGAGATCTTACAAAGTAGCATGAAAATAAATTATTCACATGGCTCGTAACTAAACACGTCAGCCAGTTTAAGTGATATTTCTTCTCAATTCTTGTTATCAGGCTCTCATTGTTTGTAGTTATGAGGATTAAGATTGATTACATGATTACACAAGAAAAATGTGCTGCAAATCTACAGTACGTTAGGCAACATTTTGCTTTTGTTTATTGTTCCGAATAACTAACTGACTAAAAGAAATTGTTTCTGGCTTTACTTCCTTTTAGTAATGCTGCTTGCCTTATAGACATGTATTTCCACATCTCTTTCTCACGCACACACACACACAACAGCAACACTTCTTACAGGCCAAAGTGCATTGACCTGATGTCATCAGTTCACCCCATGAAAGTGAGCTTAGGTCTGATGTTGGAATGAATAATCCAAGTCCATCTGCATATCCTCCTTTCTGCCATGAACCGTTTCCAAATATTCAGGATTCTTTATGAGGCATTGTCTCCTTTCTTATTACAATCTGCTTCCACTTATTAAATATGTGATCAAGTCAAAAATCAAAAGGGGGGCCATGTTATGAAATGAGGGGCTTTATATATCAGTCATCAAATATGAAATGAAACATGAGACTGTTTGCAGGCTTTATAAAACTCAGTTGTCTAACTGAGTACAGCCCACCACTGAATGATTACGTAAAGGAGAACGCCACCAATACTGCACGTCAAAGCCTGTTGATGGGTCTTGGGTATATGTGGGAAAAAAAAAATAAGTAAAGTCTTTTGTGGCTCTCTGCTCATCTCTGCTTTAAGTTCCAGGCCCCAGGCTTTGTAAGTCACTCCACCTGAATCCCTGACTTAGCTGTTGTATTACGGAGAAATAGGCGGCGGGTTTCCACAAGAAGGATCCATGTGACGAAAAAGCAGATCTTGTTTTAACTGCCCATCGAGAGTCTCACAATAATAAGTAATGTTTACTCTTTCCCTTCCTGAATCTGACCAAATTCGCATTCATTTACAAGCAATGTGACAACTGAACAATAGCATGTTTCTGCTTTTCTGTGTTCACAGAGAGAGTAGAGAGATTTTACCACCATGTCAAAAAGACAATCTGACTCTTTGCTAAACAGTGTCACAACGGCACCTCAGGCATCAAATGGCCTACTATATTCATACCACACACACACACACACACACACACACTGGTGTCGTTGCATGCACAAAGCAAGACATCAGGATAAGATGAGTATTTAAAGACTGTGTTATGTGAATGTATGAACATGTGCTGACACACATGCAGATGGACATAATGATGAGTGCCCTGGTCCAGATATGTAGATGTACACACAGACAGACACACTCACACACACTTGGACTGCACACACGCTCCTAAACGTGCAGACCCATAACAGCCACAATATTGGCTATCAAAAGGTCATTCCATACATGCCTTTTGGATAAATAGACAGCCAGAAATAAAGCGTGAGAAGATGTGTATGAGGGAGGAAGAGAGAGAGGGAAACATGTAGAGAGTTTAGGATGGGGGAAATGGAGGTGGGGTGTTAATTGAGCTCCCCTGTAATATCATTTGATCTGACTGGGCCAACATCAAACAAAGATATATATAAGTGATATATATCATTTAATTGTTTAAGAAACGGGTTTAGATTTTAAGACTCAATAACTACACTATATATAAAGCTAAATTGGATGGATGAACAGAATGAGGACAGGAAGGTAGCCACGGATAAAAAGGTGAAGGTGAGAGGAAATGAAAGAGTCAATGAAGGTTGCTTTGTGTGGGGGGTTTGTTCATGTAAATCTGACTCACAGCAAGACTCAGGTATTATATTTTGGCTAATTACATCACCTAAAACGTAAACTCCGATGTTGTTAAACAGTTTAAGGAGTAAAACATAAGCGGGAGAGGACAGTTGTTGAGAAGACTGTATGGACAGACAGGGAAACGGATGGAAAACTAAAATGACGACGACCACAAGGAAGAAGATAAGAAAAACAAGACCAAGGCAAACTGATGAAACCTATCTTGGCTGAACTAATGCACTGACTAAAACCACAATGAGAGCCACAGAGACACAGAGCGAGGAGGAAGAAGCAATAATTCAGACACACTTGAAATGAGAGGGGGTGTAGGTATGTGGTAAAGTAAAATCCATATCTGCACTTATGTTGGTACATAAAAATCCATTGTGGTCTGCTTTAGAGCTGCACATTTTTAATAGTATTGCTTCTACTTTGTGAGATCAGGGAGATACTTGGAGATCAAGTGTGTGCGTGTCTTATCTGTGTGACTTACCAGGCTTGCCCCGCCAGTCCAGTAGAGGAAGAATCCATCTGGGTCAACTTTTAGGGTTACCAGGGTGGGAGGCCCGCTGCTGGGTTCCTAGACAACAGCAGAAATAGATGTGTTAGAGGGAGATAAAATATCCATTTCTCACTTTGTCTCACACACTGAGTGCTTGCAGGAAGGCAAATGAGTCTTATGTGATAACCCTAACCCCTAACCCATGATTTAAAATAATAAAGTTAATATCCTATACAAAGTTCATGACCACACAGGTTGTACACATGCTATACAGGCGGTCCCTTGAACTTGAAAGTAAAAAGAAAACCCCCGTTGTTTCTTCAGTTAAGCAGCCAAAAGTCATTCTCTTTGCTGGCGCTAAAAGGAGAGATAGAGGACTGATGTGTAAGGGAAAAAGCTAAGGCTTCCAATTATGTTACTTTCATTTTGAAAGTCATAATACTGACAGTAATATGCGCAAGTTACAGGAATAAGACTTTAGCTTATTATAATATTGGATATAATATTACTGTAGCTGGACAGACTGTTATTGTATTTGTGTGCACGTTTGGACAACAGCTGTTTTAAGTTCAGTCAACATGAAGTGTACATTCATATGCAACATAATGATAGCACAGGAGCCTGCATCATATGTCATTAGCATCATCAAAATGGAGACACACACACAAAATACTATGACCCTGCACACGCGCACACACACACACGCAAACCGCTCTGTAATTACAGTGGTAAGTGGTCATACACTTGTCCAACAAACATATCATTGTGACATCCTGGGAAACGATGATGCTCCAGATTGTTTGTTATTACAGTGACAGATGACTCATGTCCACATGTCGTCATGAGCATCATCATTCTCATCATCATCATCACCGTCAGATCGGAAAAGAGAGAAAAAAGGTCAACCTGGAAACCCACAGAAAACTTTGCTACAGAGGAAATAGATTTACAAGAACACAACAAAGAATTCCACATAATTGACCCCGTTAAGAGGACATTTTATAACGTGGTCTATAACAAATAAAACAGCTGCCAAGTGATATTTCAAAGCGACTGTATAAATGTTCATAGTTTAATGTTTTAACACATGAATGTGTACACATGGACTGAAAAGCTGAATGTTGAACATTTGAATAATGATCTGCAAAACAAAAACATAATCAAGGTGTAAAAGGGTTTATGCAAATCAATTTTACAGTTACATCAGTAAACAGATAATTCATGAAAGAAAATGTAAATGTTTTACAGGACTCCATGAAGGTTGAGCTCTCATTAAAAAAAAATCATAAAATCATCATGTTAACTTCAGGCTAACCATAAGGTACAAGTGAAAACTGTAATTTTCCACAAAACTGATAAACAAATGGCCCATAATGTCAGACTATTCCTTAAACAGGTCTGCTTAGTTTTAGCTATGCTGAACATACCTTTAGTTTAGGCTCCAAGGTTGGCTAACACAGCAGCAGTTAGCAGGAGAAGTAGAAGTTTGGATTGGGATAAGGAAAAGAAAAGAAGGGAAAAAAGGTGGTTAACAAAGGCGGTGAGGATGGTCCACAGTTGTGGCGTTAGAGGAAAGGGTGATTGTTGAAATATAAAAAGGAACAAAAAGTTAAGGAATAGAAGATGAGAACCAATTACAATCCAGCATTCAACCGCATCATGAGGCCTTCATAAAACAACTTTAAATTTAAAGCGTACTTTCACTCTGGAGCACAAAAACAGGAGCCAAGTTACCAGGATTTGTTAGTTTTCGTATAAAACCCAATGACAGAATCAGCAAAAAACAACAGCTCAAATTCAAACATGTAGCTGACAGTGCACAGTAAATTACTGAACTTGTGACATGTGTTTACACTCTTCAACGAGTGGAAAACTGTAGACCTCCAATTTCATGCTGGGATCGCCTCCAGGCTGTGACCTGGTGTCAGATCTTAGTCTTAAACAAACAAAAATTGACATTTGCTTTATTTTTGTTTGTTTGTTGTTGTTGTTTTTTTGCTTTTTTTTTTTATTTGTTTTTTGCAGTGGAACCTGAGGTTGCAAATCTGAAGCTGTGATGATTTATGTTTCTTATTCTTGCTTCTGTTAGGTTTAATTTTCTGACACCAAAACTGAACACATTGCAAACTGCAAGCAAGTCCAGATGTTCCCATTTCCTCATTACTATAAACATGACTAACTACAAACCTTCAAACCAGAGACAACTGTGCTCTCTATCAATGCATCAATACATTTGCAAATCAAAATACCTGCCTCGGGTGTTGGAGGTAAATGAGCCCATTGTTTAAAATTCCTAGGTACTCCATGTTGCTGCTCCTCAACATGCAAGAGATACGGGCCAGATTACACACATTCCTCTGGCAAATTTAACTTTAATCCACTTTAGACAGTGCTGCACTCCACTTAAAAAGATGTCAGTTAGATTTAAGGTTTTTCCAAACTGGACAGTTTCCATTCACCTTTGCTTTGACTTTAATCTAAAATTATGATGACAGCTCGAAAGTACAACAACATGAACAATCTCACATTACATTTTTACAGCTGTTTCATGCCCTATTATTTTTGCTACACATTAAAATGTATAAAAACTGACTCATGTTCTACGGGACACTTCTTATATGTTAATTAAAATGAATTATGTGGCATCCAGCAGGAGAGGAAACAGCAATAGGGAACAAGTGGGAAAAGAACATACATCAAGGTCAACATGTTATATGCACAAAGGAAGAAAGATAATCGGCCTCACTTGAGATTCAGTATTCAGTCATCGTGTTCAAGTTTACCCAAGATTGATAAGAACAACATTATGCTTAGAAGACATACATGTCAGCAAATAGTCAGGCAGGACTTCCTTTGTGCACAATGAAAATGTGTTTCAAAAGGGCCCATGGCAGTCACTAATGTTTGCCTTCGGAGAGATTTCTGGGTCTGCACACCCATCAATTCAGACCGTCATCATACAGCCCTGTGCTCCCTCTTAACCACTGCACTCCTCCAAGATATGTCATCTGGTGGTGCCACCCATGAAAAAGAGTCTGTCACAATCCAGGCTGTCCTCATTCGTGGTTCTCAGATGGTGGAATAAGCTGCTGAAGCCTCTATCTCTGAGAAGCTCTTGAAAAGTCAGCCTTTCCAAGAGCATTTCCTCCCCTAGAAAGACTCAAATGTGTAACTAACACTTACTGTGCACTTTTCCTGCCCTTCCTTTGTAAACTCTCTGTCCGCCCATTGTAATGTAATTATCCAATCTTAACTGTGTAGTAACACTACAGATGACACAGAAAACTGTCTTCACCCTTTAATCTCAACCAAGCAAAGTCTGCACCAGGTCAGCAGTCATTCTTATATCTTTGAACATGTAAACACTGTTGTCTTGACATCTTTTCCTACAGCAGAGACACCCAGAGGAGAAAGTACTCCCTATATCTCCGATGAAAAGTTAATGACAAAATGCAGTAGCAACAGAGATTGGCTGTGCTGGTGTGCCCGAGCATATGAAAATGAATCGTAGAGATGCGTTCAGAGTTGACATTGGCAGTTATCCTGAAGTTCTGGCGATGTTGCCAGATTTGGCTTAGCTGTTGCTACAAAACTGGCTAAAATAAGACAAAAGTCCTTGGTGAAATCAGAGAAGTACTGCTTAGTACAAAAGTGCCAGTGAAATGTGAGCGTTCAAATGTGTTTCTATGGATGACACATGTGTATATTAACTTCTGACCAACATGGCTCAGTGCCTCCTCCTCTCTCTACCTTTGTTTCCTTTGCTCCCTATAAATTGACTGCATATATCCAGTGTCAATACACACTTCGCCGTAAATGGGGAATTCCAATGGGAGCAGACGCACAAACATCCTCTCATACATTTACCAGAGGAATGTGATCTGTGGACTCATGTGACCAGTAATACAACAACATCTCCCATACAGCCTAACAGGCAGTGGCTGCTGGGATGAACACACACATCATTGTGATGTATGTATTTGCATGTTAGGCCTGCTGAGTTTTACATACCTGCCAGTTAGTTTCTAGTGTTACCCTTCACTGTGAAATTATATACAACTTTGTCTTTCTCTCCTGTCTTGTTATCCACCATTTCAATTTCCTTTCTTGTATTTTTCTGTTGTAGGTGATCAAATTAATCAACCTTAGCAAAAATACAGTGGAACATTTACTGGTGCCAGTATTACAAGTGAGGAACAACTGTTTTCTATGAACTGAATCCAAACTTGTCAGTGGCAAAGATAATCAAAGATAATCTTCCATTCACTGATTTCATTATTTCTTCTGTTGTTAGGACTGTTTTGTTTGAATGTCTTTCCAACGGGCCAGCAGGGCTCTATTGCCCCACAACAAGAAGGTCACTGGTTTGGTTCCCGGCCTGGGGCCTTTCTGTGTGGAATTTAAATGTTCCCCCCATGCCTGCGTGGGTTTCCTCTGAGTACTCCGGTTCCCTCCCTTAATTGGTGTCTCTAAATTGTCCGTAGGTCTGAGTGTGAGTGTGTGGTTGTTTGTCTCTGTCTGTCTCTGTGTAATGCCCTGGTGATGGACCGCTGACCTGTCCAGGGTGACCCCGTCCACACTCAATGTGAGCTGGGATTTGTCCCAGTACTCCCCGAGACCCAGAAACGGATAAACGGTATAAGAGGTGTCTGTCCGAGGAGATTTATGTTTCCAGTGGAAATTCAGAAACCTAACCAGGAAATCATTAGTGCATGCCCTTTATACACACACACACACACACACACACACCTTGTTCACCATAAACATGCACCCTACAGTGTTTTTTATGTGTGTGAGGGGGTAATGTCTATAAGCCGACCTCAACCCACTGATTGATATGTAAAAAAAAAAAAACCAACATCTTTAGTCAGTTTACTCTCTCTGTCAATCGTCACTTCACGACTCTTTCAGTCTCACTTTCTTCCTCTTATTGATTAAAGATCATGTCCAGACTCCTCCAGAAGCCCTGACCCCTCTGACAAGCACCCTCATTATCTGACCATAATGTCTCACACACTCACACAGAGTAAACGGACCACCCTATGAAGCTGAGGTCAGACAGCCACCAGCAAATGAACCCCTGTAATGACACACACAGGCAAACACACAGCTATTCTTACTCCCCTACTACATACTGTCCTCACCATGCTTTTTGTGTATTTGTGTGTGTCTGTTGTGTATTTTCAGTCAGCTGAGGGCCATTAGAGAGAAACTGATAAAAGTGGCTGCTCTGGGTGCACCTTTGGTCAGCCATAGTGTGTGTTAGTGTGCACTCAGCGGTATTTTGCAGGAGTGGTGTGAGAAACGAGGCCCGGCGCACTCTCAGTGCCAGTGTTTGAGCTGCTGCTTTGGCAACATGGTAAAAGTTGATGACAGTGGGTAACCTTTGGACTCTGGAGTGAGGAGATGGAAGAGGGAGGAGTGGGGCCACAGAGGGGAAAAAAAAGTATTGGATGTGATGCATAAAGAAAGAAACAAGCAGGCTGGTAAAGTCCATTAGACATTCCGAGTAAAGTATTTCTCCAAAGACCATTCCTTCATTCACTGCTCTGAGCCTTCACTTTAATTCTCCACTGCTGGCAATTAACTTTCATCCAATCAGACTTTGTTCGAAAGAGATTAACCACAAACCGTGGCAGTTTCATAATTTACTGTTTGTGTTTTGACACCTTGTTAATATTCATTTATTTCGAACTTTATATTTCTTCTGTTGCTGCTCTATTTTTCGTAATATCCCTGCTCACGTTAAGTCTTTCTCTGCATCAAGCAAATGTTCAGCACAAGTGAAATTTCAGGTTGAAACAAACTATGCGACCAAATGTAGAATTGCTTGTAGTGGCTTCAAACTAACTGAGCCAAAAGCCCATCAGACACTCATACATTATTCAGGGTAACTGGTTACACTTCCAGAGAGCCTGCACACTGTCTAATGTGACCACACCTGACCAGTTCACCATGAACACAAAAAGAAGTCATTCCCATTTTAACATTGGAAAACAGGTCTGCGACACTGTTGAATGATCTGCCAAGTACTTGGTTTGAAACTACTCCAAGGCTTCTCAGTCCATGTGTAACAAAACATGGGGGAGCAAAAATCAAAAGAAACTTTTGCATATTTTCCCCTCATGATTTGATAAAATTTGTTTTTGTATTGTTTGCTGTTTTAAGTCAGAACAGCTTTACGCCAATGAAATACAGTTTAGCATTAATTGCTACCACACCTTATTATAAGGTCTCGCTACGAGCCAGATCTAATTTTTACAGATCATGAAAAAGAAAGAAATGTTTCTCATCAAACTTAATTGAAACTTCATTTTTCACAGGGCAAACCAGACCAGGCCGACATCAGAACTGTAGAGACGATAAAAAAAATTAGAAGGGGCAGGGGAAAACAAACTTCAAGTCATTGAGGGAACAAAACATAAAAGACAGGAATCCCAAAACAAAAGAGGGAAGAGAAAGTGATAGAAAAATGGCAAAGTATTATGGGTAAGTCACAAAGATACCACGCTGTCACTGCATGTGCGCTAAATGGAGGTACCATTATGAACGGAGTAAAGGAGGCAGACGGACAATGGAGCAGGCCAGATGTTAGACCCACGCTTCACATGTGGCTGTGGTTGACCTTCCACCCCTCTCCTCTCCCACCCCTCCATCCATCCCTTATTTCTCACCACATCGCCAAGATGTCAACAGTGTTTCTCAGCACAGCGTTACAACTTCAAAACAAGCCCCCTCTTTCTCTGCTCTCATCCCTAAACATCTTTTCCTTCACTAACTATGAGGCTTGATGCTTCGGTGCATCTAATTGGCTGAAACAGTTGACATGAAAGAAGGATTGTACTTTCCTGGAAAGTCAAAATGACAAAGCAGCTCTGTGTTGGAGCTGTTTCTAAGAACAGGAATGTTTTTTCCTTTTTAACAAAAAAGAAACAAACAGTTCAGGTGCAACAACTCATTAAAGCCAAGGTGTTTCTTTTCAGAGGTACTCTCCAAGTATTAATACTGACATATATCAGATTTCAAGCATTTGGTGTTCCGTCACACGAGCAGCACTGAGTAAGTTCCGGAGCTGTGAAAATCCCTCACAGTTTTATTAGAAGAAAAGCGATGATCAGGATCAGGATCATTTTCATGCATGCACTGGCATCGCTCAGGCTTCAAAGTCAACATAGTGGTTGTACAAGTCCCAACATGCAGGGGATTAAGATATACTGGACAATTCACAATTCATAAAAGCCTTCCGGTGATATGTGTTACAGAGACTTTTTTTTTTAACCATTAAGCCTAATGAGAGTTAAAGAATAAAAAACAATTTTTACTTCTGCTAATCGTCAGCTAATTGCATTACAATGTGCTAAAAATGTGATTAAATGCAAATTATTCTTTTTGTGTCTCACAAAAAGTTAAACTACCAGACGGCTTGCCCTTCATTTTAGGGTTATAGGCCAAGCTGTAGGTTGGCGTCACTAATTCTTTAACCCCCCCCCCAAAAAAAAGAAAAAGATTTTTATATTGGCTGCAACAAAAAAAAAAATCTACAACACTTCCAATCCTCAAGGTGTTTACTTCTGATTTTTGTAGCAGACACCATCACACACACACATCTTCAAAAGCTTATGCCTATAAAGCTGGTAATAGTTTGCAGAACCTCATATAAACACAATCGGGCCATAAAGGTGGAGTTGCTGTAGTTTTGTATTTAGTTTTTAAACCTGAGGGTGGAATCAGTCAGTTGATCTAATCATTTTCTTTCTTTGGTAAGAAAATAAAGGTCTGGTCTGTATCTTCATGTCTTTATGCAAATCTACGGCTATCAATTTCCTTATTTCTCGCTCCGAAAAAAGCGAAAACGAAAACTGCCTCTCCATTCCGTTTCAGCTTGCATAAGCATCTGCTTGGTAGACAATAAATTAGGTCTAAATAGTCTACCATAGCTTGAGCCAGACATTTGGCTGTGTTGAGGCATGGATCAGTAAAAGTCCATCACACAGACACCAAAAACCTTTTGGTTGAAATGTTTTCTAAATCCAAGTTTTAATCTTTATGCGGAGAACTGTCAGAGGAGATGTGAACTCTAACTCAGTCTGGCTGCAGTGCAGAGGTACTCACTTCACTTTCTAGGCAAACCAAATTCCTGTCAATCACTGCACAGACACATTTCAGCATCAGATGATTAAAACAGATCCAAAAATGCTTTTTTGGGATCCCTCTGATTGAAGACAACAGCAGCATTAAAACCTCAAACTTCAGATGCTGCTAAGATTTGTGATGTCTGGGCTACGCTTTGCTCAACTGTGGTGTGACCTTTGGGACCTGACAAAAATCACTGAAGCCAAATCGCAGGAAACGACCCTGAAATACAACATTATATGGTCTGTGATGTTTTGCTCCTGTTACAGAGATTGAAGTTGATTCAAAATCCTGAATCTCAAAAACGATGTGACATTCTCAAAATTTTATAGAATTAATGACCAACTGACCAGAAATGTGGGAACAAAATGTAGCCTTTTTAAAATGTATCGTTTGTGGAGGAGTGTTTTCATACTTTGATTACGTCTGCCGTTATATATATCTACAGGGACTCGGCAGAGCAGAAGTGGATTTGAATAGCAGGTTTATATATAGTGATGTAATCCAAAGGAATAAAACCTGCACACACTACAAAAGATAAAGTTACATGTTACGATGATTATTTATTTTACATCAAGGCACTCCGAGGCATGCTGACAGAGAACCGCGCTGCTGTGTAGACAAACTGTCTGTGTGTGTTTGTTTAATTGGTTGTTAAAGAGGAATTTTAACTGAGTTGCAGTTGGAATTTGTCTAAATTGAATTGCGGCCCAGCTGCAGAGGGCGTTGCAGCGGCAGAGGCTGAGGCAGAGAGGGAGTGAGGGAAAGAGAGGGAAAACGGTTTGGCTCTGGAGCCTTACAACAAGCTCGAACAGGAAGTCATTCAACGCGAAACACACACCCAGAACAAAACAACCACACACGCATATGAGTGCACATGTGTACACAAGCCGAAGCGCAGACGAAAAGAGGGTCAATTTGGAATGCATTCCTCCTCCCCCCTGCATGAGTCAGTTTGTGTGTGTGTGTGTCATTTGATGGACCTACAGTAAAATCCCAAAGATTTTGTTCCGGAGGATGGAGGGGATGCTAAGAGAAGAGACAAAGCGGGAGACATGTGCCATGTGGAAAGAGGACATGGTGATCAGGACAAGGGGGAAGAGAGCGATGAGGTCAAAAGTGGGGTTTTCATGTAAACAAACTGCACTGCCCTCAAGCACTTTCTGGCCCTGTATGTCCTAATTCTCTTCTCACTTTGCTAAGTCCTTAAAGTAGCATGCCAGGTTTTTGGGACAGTAGCCCATTGGTCAACTTTCCTAATACAGCACAGACTGAAACTAAAAAAAAAAAGCACTGTCCCCGTTAGACCATCCAACTCAGAACAAATTTAAAACTTCTGAAAAATACTGCTCCAAGAGGTTAGATTACAGCTGGATATATGGAATCATATCTTTATCGATCAGTCTTAAATATTAACCTTAGTAAGTTCCACGGGGGCACAAAATAAACCCCTACTCATTGTTCAATTATTTCTCTAATACATTTTGGAAAAACTGAACTGCATTTGTTTCCTGTACAACAGAGCCAGACTGACTCATGCTTAATTTCAGCTGGATATCTTTCAGTCTCCCTGGAGGCTGTTGTTAACTTTTTGTTTTGTTTTGTTTTTTTGGCCGGTGGGGCAGCACAACACATATTTGGAATCTGACCGTTCTAAATTTTTTACCCCATTTAAAAAAGGAAAAAACTATTTGAGTATTTAGCTGGTCAACTGCAATGAGGCCTGTCGTCACTGAGCTAATGATATGCTTAAGTGCTTGGATGGACCCCAGCAGCAAAAGCTCTACTTCTAAATTAAACAGTGATATGTAAGTAATTCAGTTACAGGTCATTCACTTATTGGGTTGATATTTAATATGTAATCATGACAGCAGTCTTAACTTGCCTTAAAAAAGTATTTACAACAAGGATTTGGCAAGAAATCCACTTATACGATGGAAAGGCAAAATATGTTGCTCTTAAGTGAGCTTATGACATTTTGGGGACAAGCAGATCTGTTGTGCTTCTGGGACAGCAGCAGGAGGATTATGTGGGATTCAGACTCCAATAATGCCTCACAACGTCTCTTCAAGTTTGTATATTTGATTTATTTATTTATTCATTGAGGTTTTCTTGCTTACTTGTTTTCTCTGACTCATACCAATCAAACATACAAATTTTTCAGTGAGTGCTGAAAAGCACCTCTTCCTTATATTTGTGAAACTGGAACCATGAATGATTTGGTCCTGTATTAAATTATATTAAATGATTTATCAATTTTGGAAGCTGTTAAATATATATATATTTTTTTTTATTTATTTTTTTTTTTTTATGATCTCTTGATACAATTATTAACTAATTGTTTCAGCACTCTCTTTACATTTGAGAGATGATGTTGGATGACTTGCTGTGATCAACTTAATATAGAGACTGAGAAAGTGATTACAGCAAAGTGACCAGACTGACATTATGAAGAGTCTGAACTGTTGTTTATTCTGAGCTCAGGCCAAGAGAAAACGACGTGGAGCCGTTTCACAAAGCAGGATTACTGCATTGGCTGATTAACTGCACTTAGTAGATATGACTTCATAGTTCAGTTTGGTATTGCTGTTCAAGATATAAAGGGGTACAGAACAGAGATCTAACTTTGTCTGAACCAAGCTCTCATTTTATGATACCAGTGTTTGATGATTAGGCATCCTTGGAATCTATATTTATTATATTGACACTGTGATATACTTTTTTTTATTATTGTTATTCTCTTTGATCTCTCCAGCATTAGTCCTCCCCCAAAAGTCATTCCCTCTCAAAAACGCATTTGTTGACTCTAGGGGTAAGTGGCAAATAGCGGGGACAGAAGATAGACGAGAAGAGAACTTGCACATGTTTTCGTGTGTTCACACACTTAATCACTAGTAGAACCATTTCCTGGGAATTCCCTTTGAGATGAAGAAAGACAGAGAGTGTTAGTGTGTGTGTATGTTTGAGGGGGAGAGAAAAGGAAATCAAAAGGGCATGGCATGCACTGTTTGTGTGACAAGACCCTTCTTTGCTGGCCAGATATGGACACCAGTTCACATGCATCATGTCATTACTACAATGTGTGTGAGGCCCCGTTACTGATAACTTTACCCTCAAACCCTGATCCATATATTGTTCATTTTTCTCTTGAGCAACAGTTTTTACATCCTTGGTTAAGTGTGTCAGTATGTCCAAGTGTCAGCAGCAACCCTGACGCGGACACGCATGTCACAGTTCAGTTGTGAATCCAACACAGCTTCCAAAGACCTGAGCCTCCAGTCTGAGAGGATCAGTGAGCCGCTCAGGTAATCATTGATGGCTGTTCAGACACTTGGACACACACTTGCTTTCTCTGTGGGGAAGATAACAGAAAGGCCCTGGCCCTGCCACGCACTTATTATGGCTCATGTCAAGGTTGTTAGACAAAACAGAAATACAAGAAAGGAAAATTAGAGCAGAAAAGCACCATGAAAGGTAATTTAGCAAACTTTCGAAAGAGAAACATGGCAATTAGGATAAAACACAGCAAGGTGACATTTCTGGGCATGTTTTCACAGGTCAGCTCCCAAATCCCTCCACACAGAGACAAACATCTCCTCGTTCCTGGTCGGACAGGTGCTTTCTCAGAAAGGAGGAGAAAAGAGAGAGAGAGAGAGCTGAGCTGAACATGAGCCCCAAGAAAACCGGCTCAGCAAGAATTCAGCACATTCTGGCAGCGGCTGCCTGCTGGCAATTTAAGGGAGTTTTCTACCAGAATATCTGATCCCACACCCCCACACACACACCTGCACACTGCAAACACACACTAACTTTTCCCCTGGTTTACACACAAACGCAGCAGCGGGCTTAGAGCTAAAAACAGGCTGTCATGTCTTGTGTCTCAGGGTTCATCACGTCAGGATCTTTGACTGAGCGCTGTGTTCATGGACTAAGAGGCGATTGTCACACGTTTCTTTCTCACCTCGTCCCACTTGATGAACTTGCCCCCCTTCTTCAGCGCTTCGTGGACGGACACTGGCTTCAGCTGCAGTGCGTGGACTCCCGGCTTGGCCCCGGCCATGGCGAGGGACTCCCTGCCCGGCTGCCAACGCCTAAACCCCGGCTGCGGCGAGCTGGACTCCTCGGAAGGAACGAAACGCTCTTCCTTCCTCCGCGTCCACCGCGGATCTGCTCTTCTTCTTGGCCGGGGAGAAAGTCAAGTGAGAGGCCGAGGCGAGGGAAAGTTTTTTTTGGGGCACTGCCTTCAGCAGTCGGTGAGGCTCGCCGACAGTTGGAGGAACATGAGGAGTCAGATCCAGACAGAAAAAGGACGGGACTTGGCGGCTCCGACGCGCCGCTGTCTTGTCCGCGTCCACGCAACGCGGCGGCGCGCCTATATAATTCCCCCTTTTATCACGGGCTTTGATTAGTATATTTATTTATTTCTGCAGGATCCTTTCGTCTCGCACTTGAGCCCACAGAGAGATCGCTTCCTTCTTTCCTCCCATCTGCTCGACCCTTCTCTCCTCTCGCCCTGTCGCTCCTCTACCAACTTTCCCTGCTTCCTCTCTGTCTTGTCTCCTCCGACGCGTTGCTTCTTTTCTCCTCCTCCTCTCCTCCCTGCATGTTTTCTGCTGGGAAAAAGGGCAGATTCCGAGAGGAGAGGCTGCGGGAGAGGGACGGCGTGAATGAGACCAGAGAGGGGGGGATGTTCACAGCTTGTGTGAAAAGGGGTGTGTTTTCATTTCGTCCCTTCTGCCTTCCTGCTCGTCTGCCTCAAATTTACAGGGCATGACAACTAATTGGAACATGGTTCTGTGATATGCATTCACTTTTTTTCCCCTGAAACTATTTCCCCATAATCAATATTCCAGTGACTACTGCAAAAAGTTTACACACTCTTTATTTTTGCTTCTCCAAGTTCAGCCAAACTTTCTCACCAACTCACTCACAATTCACACCAACATTTAAAAACTTTGTTGTTGTAAAGTTAAGGGACCTTGTAAAGATAAATCTCAAACATAACAATTGAAAAAAAAAATTGTTGTTGTTTTGCTACTTTGAATTGCCCTAAAAAAAAATCAAGCCCTAAAAATGCTGGATCCCACATCTCCCATAATGCAACCGTTTGGCATCTGTCACTACAACATCTTTGTGCAGTGAATTATCCTCATCGTTTACCTCTTTGTAAAGCAGGATTTCATCAATCTCAACAATTTGTAGAATCCAAGCACAAGCCATGATAACAGAGTTCGTTTTCCTTACATTAACACCCTGCAGGGTTACAGAAGATGTTATACTACTGTTAAACTAAACTGACCCAGATATGTGTAATCTGTGGTTTGTCTGAAGATGAACACCACAGCCTTCATGAACGGCAGCGCAGTGCTCTTCATCCAGAAAAAGAGTTTGCACCAAATGATGGCAAACTGATCTAAGGCGTCACAAGCTGTTAAAAAGTCTTCAAAGAGGGTTTGTTAAGCACTCACTTAACAAAACATAATATATGAATTTCTATTCAATATCACTTCCTCACTTTTACATGTTGGCTGTAGTTCAAAATGCAGGCAGCAAAGCTTTAAAGACCTCTTTGGAATTCATGAATGAGACTTTAACTGCTTTAACTTTTTTCCATTTTCCATGGTGCTGACAGTGACTGATTACTAATATGATCAGTAATTTTATTAAGAACATGATAGCAGATGTCCAAGTTATTTGAGACTGCTTCACTCTAAACTAGAAAGTAGTAATGCTACTCAGTCAGTCAAATTGCAAAATTAAAAATGTAGTAATGGTGAGAATAAATTTGCTTTAAACAAAGAGGAAATCGTTGAGACAAAGTGGAAAAAAACGTAACTGAAGCCCCTGAAAGAAGTAATTGAGTAACTTTGCCCCGCCACTTCCAGATCAGTGATATCGTCTCATGTAGTTTAAGAAACATGAGTGCAAAGGCGGCTGCACAGTCACAGTCCAAGCCCATCCAGATCCTGCTGCCGAGCAACATTACAACTAAGGGTTCTCATAAAAAACACACACATACACACACTTTGGAGCAACAGATTTTTTTGGCAAGGAATCTTATTCTCCAGCTCTCTAACTACACCCAGCAAGAATGTCTGCTATGCTGCAGCCTGCTGACTGAGTGATGAAGTGACTTACTGGTGCCGTGCTTTTCCTTCACCAAAAACAAAGAGCAAAAATAAATAAATAAATAAATGATGGGTCAGAAAAAATCTCACACAAACATACTTGTTCATATTTGTGTCTGGAAAGTCCTGGTGTCAGTGTTACATGAGCCGCAGAAGGAAGACAGACATTGTTTAACAATTCAGCAGCTACACAAGTTGGTATCGGTGTTTGTGCGTGTTGTTTGTTTGTCTCTGGGTATAGTCGAGCTGTACCCAAGTCCAGCTAGACTTGTTGATGAATCTGCATGCAACAGACACATTAATGTGACCGCTCAGATGACAACAAACAAAAACAAGATGGGGACATACATATGCATTCTCTCAGGAACACAGCGCACACACATAAAGCTGGGATATTGTGTTTCTCTGCTGCATAATAAGCTGCACACAATCATCCACGCACTAACTCTCCTCTCTCATGTGCACAAATGAACTTCTGTTTTCAGCAGACAATGGTGTGTTGAACGCTACATGTGAATTGCAGACACCTGTGGTGTCAATAGACAGCCTCTGCCCTCCAATCACCCCATTCTTTGTTTCTTCCTGCTCCCGCTTTCCCTCCCGTTTCATAAGCCCCCCCCACACTTTATTTATTTATTTTTTTTTTGTCTCTGTATTTTATCCATTGCATTCAAACACACTCTCTCCCTCCCTCCTCTGTGTTTCCCCCTTCTCAGCTCTCATTCCAACAGGTGTCCTGCTCCCATTGGTCTCCAAGACCTGTAGAGTAGCCACATGGTGCTCATCTGAATAAATGTGCAGTCGGATTACAAAAGACTGTCTTTTCTGTTACAGTAGTAAAATTTCCATTCTTAGCTTGTTTTCCCCCCTCGCAATCAACGTCAAATTTCCATTTAATGGTTTGACTTCACAGTGCTAGTCTGATTGCGGGTCACTTAGGTGTGTCACGATCATAGACGGTGGCTTGTAACTGCAACAGAATAAGATCAGGATCTTATGTGGATCCCTCAGTCCTGTAGTTTACCTGGAATCTATCACAGCTGTGGGCTCATGTTAAAAGTAAGTTAGTGCATTACAGGAGTGTATGACAGGTGCTTTTCAGTCATGGTACCAGAGCAGCTATATGAGTGGCATGTCATTTGAGTGGAATATCCTGACATTTTGTACAGACGGTCTTGGGCCTCAGAGGATTAATCTTCATATCTGTGACGACTGTCTGAGATTTTCTCCAGCACAACCAGAAAGGCAAAAATTTCCATTTCCATTTCCATTCAAGTTGTGACCAGCTGTACTTTGTGTTTTGCTAATGTTAGCATCCGAACTTGCTGACCTGAGATGGTGAACATTATTTACATGACTCAACTTAATGTTGTGCATAACAAACAGCCTCACAGAGCTGCTAGCATAGCAATGAGTTCTACCAACTGCTGATTGCATTATAAAGTAAAAGTATACTGTTTAATTTATTATTAGTTTATTAGTCTACCTTACCACTCCCACCTTTCATAGGACCACAAAAGAAGGAGCTAAAGAGAGAAAATGACTAAAAGAGGACCAGCAGCCCCGTGGGAGTTATTTGTTTCATAGTAAAAGAAGATAAAAGCGGGGGTGATGGTGGGGCTAACAAAAGAGTGAAACAGAGATAGTTTACATTCATGGGAAAATAAAATTAACTTGACGTAATGTAAGGGAATGTGAGAGCCATTTATTTGTCTATTGATAGAAGTGTTTATGAATCTGAGTAAGAAAGTAATAGGGAACGAGGGAAAGTAGAGGGAAAGAGTAGGAGATAACAGTTCACTGTGGGAAAATGGGGAGGAATTATAATGGCCGGTTGATAAAGAAGGTTAAGAAAAGACAGAAAAGGGGGGAAACAGAGGCTAAAAGTGGAACAAAGCAAGGGACAGAGACACAGAAAATATGTTGTGGAGAAAAGGAAGATCCCCAACCACACATTTCTCTCTCCTATCTCTCTCTCTAGTAACAGCCAGATCCTTTTCTCCAACGCAAAGCCAAGGACTCACAAAGACACATTGTATACAGACACAGACATAGTCACAGCCGGTCACTGCGCCCTCTCTACACATACGCACGCACACACTAGCTTTAATAGGAAAGGCCTGACTCAGTCAACAGTAGCAATAAAACTTTGATCAGGTTATGCTTCGCAGTCATGTTGATATTTTGGCCTGAAATCGCTGACAGTTTATTTAGGATTGGATGTATTTTTCTTCATAACATTGCAAATGTGTTTTGAAAAGAAGTTGCCATGCGGCTGTTTAAGCAAAGTGCTGGTTGCAATTTTCACCTAAAGAATCCATTACAACCACTGCAGATGAATATGTCCAAAAGCTAGGATTTATTTTCATGAGATCCGTTCATTAAGATCCACAGTGACTTTAGCTGCTGTTCATCCATCCTTTCTCCAACTGCCTCTAAATGCTCAAAATGTTCGCACCACCACTGCCACTGCATGGCTCTATTAGAATCATATCCTGCCATCTAGTGGTTATCTGGTTATTTCCCCCAACCCATTCACACACAGCTGGTTTGATTGTGCAACAGTCAGGAATGTGGACTTGCAAGTTTCACTTCTGCCCAACTATCCTCTGCAGTGGGGGTGCAGCCTACCTGTGTGTGCACACAGTGATCAGTCACAGAGATCTGTGCTAAATGTCAGCACAGCTTCATGAAGCAATCGGAGACTATTGTATGTACAACAGCGCACTATACAAACAGTGTAAGGTGCCACAAGGCTCTAAGGCACAATTTGATTGATTTTGATTCAGATTGAGCTTGTTGAACAGATTTCATTCTGAAATTATGTAAATCAATGGGTGGAACTAAATTTGTTTTATCCTACTGAATATTTCTTAGTTTCCAATCAGAGCTGTGATTTTTCACTAGAATATTATATGACAGCTATTATTGAGACAGTCTCGTGCCCATCTTTAGGCTTTTTTTTTTTTTTTTTTGCTTCAATTTTCTCGATGAGAGCCCCTGGGTCCAGAGTCTCCATCCTGTAGGAGGCCCCTAGGCACATTTGTATTTTTGCTTTCATTTGGCCAATATCTCCTCGGCATGCACAATCCTGATAGTTCTAGTGGCCACAACTCATGCTTCTTCTCATGCTCTTTATGTTAAGGATATAATTTTTTTTATCAACACATATATTGTATTTCCGGTTTATACTAAATTACCTCACTTTTTGTCCTGGTTTAGGGTTAGGGTTTTATTGAGCTGGGTTATAATACTCAAAAATTCAACTGTACTGTCCTAGTTTTTCAGTCATCATCCATTACTACTCAGACATCAACCTGCTAGGTTTGACAGTATTTCTGACAGGAAAAATGTAAAATGTCGTATTCTTATTTATGCAGAAATGTGCAATGGTTAGAGCTAATTAATCAGTGACTACACAAAGTTTGTGTTCAGTGTATGATCTCATGTTGCCATGATAGCACAAGGTATACAGCTCGACAGCTCCACCTTGTGGAATAAAACTCATCTTGACTTGAGGTCTGCAAGTCTGAGAACAACCCTCCAAAGGCTCCATCAGTCTGTCTATGTAGCGAATAAATAAAAAAGCAAACAGTTGAAGATACGCTTTTAAGGTCGGACCAGGTTTGAGTTTGCGGTGGCAGCATCTGTTTATACTGGAAGGGGGAGTTTAGACTGAAAGCATTCAACAGGATCTGTCCCTTCCTCTGATACTCATTACCGTGCATGTGTTTTCAGTGCTCAGTGTACCCAATAATGGAGGAAGTAGTCAGATCCTTTTTACAGGTTGAAGTAGAAACCTCAGTTGTGTGAAAACACACGACAAGCCACTATTACAATAACACATTTCCCACTGAGATGTGATGGAGTTGGTGTGTAAAATACCAGGAAAAACTCAAGATACAGAATAGAAATATTGTCAGGAGATGTCAAATTCGTGCTTCCTGTTACGTGCATCTCTTTCTTGAACTGAATCAAAGGGATGGGAATGAACTAGTAGTTTGAGATCAGTGGCCTCCCACGGTGCTTAAACCCTCTGGTGGAACATTTTGTACTATGTAACCCACAGACACACATCCAAGCAACAATGTCCAGTCTTTTTTCTCATGTACAGTCCAATAAGCTCAGTCCAATGGTTATTTGCAAGTTTAGTGTTCTTAGTGAGATTATTTGAACTCATGACATGATATTTTCTTACACACAAACTGTACCATATACTTGACTCCCTTCTAGAGCCCCACAGTTTTAATATTACATGCTAACATTACCATGACCTTTCTTTCCAGGATATGTGTCTGACATGATGTTGAAAGACCCAAATATTGCTGACAGGTCGGACGAGTCTGCTCAGCACTGATGCAGATGCACACAGCTACTTTGCATGTGCTCTTTCATTTGATGACACATTAGGTTTGTGTCAAGTGGCTTTTCTGTAATTTAACTGTTATCACTTCTTGTGCAAATACAACAGAGAAGAATATGGAAGCATATGGATTGAAATTACAGCATGCGGATGAATATATAATGTCTTGGTCTGTCTGTGCTTACTGAGCTGTAAGTTTCAGACATGCACAATGAATAATTCAGGTTTTTACGTCTTGTTGCCGCAGTTGTCCATAAAGTGGTTCTTGAGTTAATATAATACACATTCTTGCACACACACATACAGACACACAAACACACACATATGTGCATGCTGACACACTCCAACAGAGAGAGAGTGACATTATGAATTTACTCTCCCAGTCTTTACCTCCCCCTTCTCCCCCCGCTCCTATTATTATTAATACTCTTGTACTTAACCAGCCTGGCTGGTGTGTTGGGGTCCCTGCTGTTACAACACAATGGACCCACTGTGAAAAAATGTCACAGGTTTCCTGTTGATGGAAGCCATAGGCTGGAGATGTCCCTTAGCATGGAGCTAGGTTCGAAAAACCTGTCCCAAACGAGAAAATCCAGCTGCTTCAGCTGTTTTCCACCGATGAGAGGCAACAATCTGTTGCTCCTAAAAGGAAAAATCAAAAATTTAACAACATTTTAATAATTTTTTTTACATGTTTGCTTATGTAAGTTGGCTTTACACAAAGTGCGAAATATAGGTATGAAAGCTGTAAGCTCAAAACATTTCATAGATCGCAGAGGAGATACAAGTCAAATGAGCATTCACACAGTGTTTGAAGCTGTTGGGCCCCTGGGCAAACTGGAAACCTGTTTAAATAGTCTGCAACAAAGTGCTGCACAATGGCAGCCTAAAGGGTTTGTCATGGTTCTCCTCTTGTAGGATAATAGTGCACACAATGGCGAATAATGGAAGAGCTAAAAAAAAGTTTGTCAAGGGTTAAGCTATAGACTTGTGTGAATAGATGAGAGAGGATAATGAATTGAAGTCTGTGAAAGTGTCCCGGAGAACAAAAGGCAGGTCAGCCGAGGTGTTGAAATGGGATGATCTCTGTGCAGTCTGGTCTCAGTAAGCGGAAACAAGAGCTGGGTCTCCAAAATGTAGCACAGAGACCAAGAAGATAGATAACAGTTGATCTGCTGGGGTTTTAAAGTCGGGATGTTAAAAAATAAATAAACAAATAAAAATTCCGTCACGCTACGGCGGATGCGCTCCAACCCAATGGAGAGCAAGAGCGCACCTCTCATGGGGGAGAGAGAGAGAGAGCGGGGGCGAGAGGGGGAGAGGGAGAGAGAGAGAGAGAGAGAAGGAGAGAGGGGGGGAGAGAGAGAGAGGGAGAGAGAGAGCGAGAGAGAGAGAGAGGGGGGAGAGGGAGAGAGAGAGAGAGAGAGCGAGAGAGAGAGAGAGAGGGGGAGAGGGAGAGAGAGGGAGAGAGAGAAGGAGAGAGGGGGAGAGAGGGGGGGGGGGGAGAGAAGGAGAGAGGGGGAGAGAGGGGGGGGGGAGAGAGAGCGAGAGAGAGAGAGGGGCAGAGTGGGAGAGAGCGAGAGAGAGAGAGAGGGAGAGAGAGAGGGGGAGAGATGGGAAGAGGGAGAGAGAGAGGGAGAGAGTTGGAGAGAGAGGGAGAGGGTGGGAGAGAGACGTGTGATTTCTCTTTGTACTGAATGAAGAGTTGAGGCCGGCTCTGCTGCCTTCGCTTTTTATATAAGCAGAGTTTGCATGCTGTAAATAGCAGAATAAGCCGGTTACACTTTACGTTTCGTCCCGTCCGCCGTTCCCCTTTTTGTTTCAGCGAAAGCAGCCGATCACTGCCAATGTCCCTCTGAGCGGGTTTGGACAACAAAAGCATCAGGTCGGACGCTTCTTCTTCTTCTTCTTCGGGGGATTTTTCAGTGCGGAAAAAAAGCGAAGCAGCCTCCGTCTACAGACCTCCGCTCGCCTCCCTTCCGCCGCCCCCTTCACACTTCCACACCTCCGGGGTTTTTTCCCCCCAACGCCGAAGAACCGAGCGAGCATGGCTGCTGTAACAAGCCCGGAGACGAGCCCGCAACCCCGGGTATATTTCCAGACGCCGGCCGGCACCACCGAGGAACCGGAGACACCCGTTCGGAAACAGGGACGCGTTACCGTCAAATACGACCGCAAGGAGCTGAGGAAGAGACTGAACCTGGAGGAGTGGATCATCGACCAGTTAACGGACCTCTACGACTGCGAGGTAAGACAGACCCGAACAATAACGGCCTCAAAAACCGATCGATCCGATCGATCGGGCCAATGTGCTAAGTAATAGGGCTCCCTGGTGTAGTCCAATAAGTCCGTTTATCAGCTCCGGGCTTGTCTTTGTGTCTCGTCCTAAATCAAACTGTTGACAAAGACACATTTAAGGCCCTTTGTCAGAGCTTTTGGCCTAGCTGCTCTTGTTCCATAGCCCATAGGATCTGGGACATATGTGAGGAGATGAGCCAGTGAAGGCAGCACGGACATGAGAAAAAGTGACTAAATGATGTCAGTAAGATTTAAACTGGGGGGGTTAAACTTCAGTCCGCCACCCACAGGTAGGCTAAATGTAGCATATGCAGCTTTCTAGCCTAATCATGAAATAGACGGGCTCTGCTCTCTGTTCTGATTGGCTGAGGCTCTTTTAAAGCTCACCTGTGAATTAAACTGATCTCAAATAAATTAACACTTTTGTTATATTTTGGTTGTCCAACATGTGGTTTGACTCCTGGTGGGTTAGAAAAAAAAAAACTTGTCAGAATCAACTTTGATTGGTGATAATTCAATATAGAAATGGAAAAAAAATGAACAAGATACTTGTTGTTTGAGTGTGTTCCTGGTTTACATCTCAGCCAGGGCCACTGCTGCACGCCCCCTCCCCCCTTTCCTCTCTCCTACTTACAAACTTTGACGTAAAGAAAAAACCGAGTTAGCCAGGCGTGGTTAGCTCAAACACGAGACAAATTAGGTGATTCTTATGCATCTGTGTGGGGGGGGGTGAGTCCAGTCATACACCATGTCAGCAACAAACCTCCCTGGCCTCACCGATGAGTGTGCACAACCCATCAGGTGTGGTATCTAACTTTGGACTCCCTCAGCACCATCTCACATCAAACCCCAATGGTCATGGTGACACACACAGCGCTGTGCGTTTCTAATGTCACCTGGCAGCAGCTGTGGTGTAGCTGCTGCCGTCAGTACTTGGTAAGCTCATGTGAACTCCACTGAGCTGGCATTGACCCATATTCTATTCCTAGCATGAGGAATACAACGACTTAACAGGTTTGGAGAATTCCTAGTAGGCTAATGGGGAGAAAAGACAGGGAGTCACTTACATCAAGTCTTAACTTGAATAAAGATTCGTTTTTTTCTAGCTACAGAGTAAAAAAGTTACACAATTTCACTTTATCTGGTCTGGTTTCTGTATTTACACCTAAAAGGAAAAGTTAAAAGCAGTTATGTCTTATATGATGAACAAAAACTAGAATGTAGTCTAGCTCACATTTGTCGAAAGGAAATTTGTATCCCGCATTCATTGAGGTGTTTATAGCAGCTAATACGATATGCCTTGAGACACAGATAATAAACTGTCACTGATAGGCCGGGCTCCCATGCCAGCAGAGGTGATTAAATGGCCTGCAGAGGATTTTAAAGTCAGTACGCTTTGATTTCTGGCAGTAAAGGAGCAGTGATCTATGCATCCGGTCTGAGTTGAGTCAAAAAGTATCGGCAAATATATTCAGGGAAAGTCTTTGCTGTCCTGTGCTCCTGTGTGACCTTTTATAATTCAACAGATGGAATCTGAGTCGTTCACAAATAATCTTTTTAGATTTTTTTTATAATTGTATTGAACCAAGAGGTTGATAGGAGATAATTTGCCATTTGAAGGATGAATATTTTTCTTTCTAAATGTAGATTCATTCATCCATCTCACATCCATCTTTCCTTCTTTCATTAATCCACTCAGTCATTCGGTCATGCATGCTTGATTGTGAGTCTGCTTTTCAACAAGACAAACAGGTCACCAAAAAAAAAAAAAAAACTTAACATGTGAGCACATCGTGACAGTGTCTGTTGTGTTGGTGTTGGTAGTGACACCTTAGGGTCTGATGATTTATGAGGGTCAGATCAGGATCATTTGAGGTTATTCTTGTGTAAATGAGGAATTATTGATTTATTTTCCGTTTTTGGACACACATTCTTCATTTATCTCTAATGATGCTGCCTATTTTTGTCATTCATCCATTGACATACCTATTTTTCCTTGTCCCTACCCTGTCCCTGTATTGGCTGTTAGACAACAAAGAGATTAATTTACAGTCACTGATGGCGACATGTTGGACTCCTTCAGACAGGAAAATGTGGAGCACGTGCTACGAAATAGTGTAACTAGAGAGGCAGTTTTAGCCGGCTGGGGAGTGAAGAGGGAGCAGGGAGAGCCCTGCTCACTGACAAAGACCAGGAGCACGTGGCTAAGGTTTAACTCGTTTTTTTCCTCACCCTCATGCTTCATCTTTGCCTTTTCCCCTCCATGCCTCTCTTCATGTTTTGACTCATTGTAATCATATTTTTATCTGCCACTAATCATGTTCTGTTTATTAGCAATCCGCTTTCTCTCTCTCTGCTTTTTTAAATCTGGAAGGAGTTTGTGCAATAGGGAATTCATTATGAGCTATTTTGTCATTCATTTAATCCCCTTAAAAACGCTGGGAGCAGTATGTCATTCGTTTCTGCAAGGCAGCTTCTCAGATATTCATCCAGCCACTTCGTCAACCTATCATTCAGAGTTGCCATGGTTAATAGTGAGGAGCAGAGCCTTCAAATGATTCCATGGCAACAAGTCTCGCCCAATGTTTATGTTGGTTAACCGTGCAGTGGAAAAATGAGGTTGTGTCCATTCCATGAAACAAAGCTTAGCAAAATTACATGATTTAGTCTTTAGATTTAATTTAGTCTTTAGATTTAATTAGAGCCTCTCAGTTGTTATATTACTAAGGACTTAGTGCAGGCATACCTTCACTTGATGTTAATGAGGCATTTGATTTGTTAGCCAAATACTTCCTGGTTTTGTTAGGTGCCCAACAAGTGTTGCTTGTACTGCAGAAGGCATCTATAAAATCAGAATTTGTATTGAATAGATGACATAAATAATATTGATAATATCCAGTTAACTGGAACTCCAGGTGTTAGATTTTCTGAGTTTGAAAATGCACTGACAGTCAGTTGTGTGAAATAGGTGCAACTGTATAAATTTTTCTATGATGAATACCATTAAAAAACATCTTAAGGTGATGAAAGGGCGTTTGAGTTCATCTGATACATCTGTTTCAATAAAGTCTCCAATCCCATAATCCTCAATTCCCACACATTCACAGTTTACATTTAAAACCCAACTATTAACTGTGCTAGATCAAAAATATACAGAATGAAGTGGCAGCAGACGTGAGGATTTGGGAGAGTTACGTGGGTCATAGCAAGGCAAGTGAGTGTTACTTTAAGGATGGATGTTTGTTGAAGTTGTACTCACTTTGTTGTTGCAGAACACCCGCTCTATTACTGCCGTTTGTATATAGGGTGCTAAGTGAGCTCAAGCTCAAGCCAGGGAAAAGTTAAGTGAGGGTTTCATTCATGGAGTCCACAACTCTGCATCCAGTAAGTTATGAAATTTCACTCCAGCCTTGGTAGCATTTCCATGGTAACCGGGCTGGTAAAAGTTTATTTGACACACAAGAAAAATTTTCTCCTAGTGCGCTGTGTTTTCTGCTCATTATAAACTGCAGCTAACCAGTAGCTACATGGTTAACAGTGAAGCGAGAGGGCGGACCAATCCCCAAACTCCAGGGTCCTACGTGGCCACACACACACACACACACACGCACACACACAGATGGGGATACGAGTGAGAACAGAGGCAGAATTGGTTAGCAGGAATGCACTGAACAGTGGAAGAGAAGGGAAAAGAATGAGAGGGGATGGCAAGAGAAGAGGGAAAATGTAGTAGTGGGAGGCAGGGATGTTAAAGAAGGAGAAACTGTTTTTGTGTTCTGATATGCACAAAAAGGTTCATTTTTGTCACCACATTAACACTTGATCTGATGCCGAGTGCAGTTCAATGACTTCTGACAGTTGGAGCTGAATGTGGTGTAAAGCAGCAATCACTACGGATTCAATCTGTTTTTACAACCACACCATCACCGGCAGGCAAGCAAATAGAGCTTATATCATCTTTAACAGAGTTTGGCTTCAGTGTCGTCAAACAGGAGCAGTTTTTCAACATAAAAATGAGACTGAGCAAAAAATTGAAAGACATTGATTGTTGACCTGCTAATTCTGTCACGACTGTGTTTATAAGTATCTGTCTGTGCAAACACGGTGTCACAGTGGTGGGCCTCATAAAGAACAGGGACGAGTGTGCTTACAGGGAGGAGGTGGAGCAGCTGGTAACTGGTAACGCAAATCACAACCTCAAACTAAACACAGATAAGACAGGAGAGATGATTGTGGATTTCCGGAGGGCCAAGCCAACACTCCTCACTCATTATCTCTGGGTCTGCTGTGGAAAGAGTTAAAAGTACCAGGTTTCTGGGATTCCATGTGACTGATGACCTGACCTCAACGTACAACACTGCAGTCATCGCAAAAATGGCCCAGGAGTGCCTTCTTTTTCTCCGCAAACTGAAGACAGCGGACCTCTCCCCCCAGCAATGACAGTCTTTTACCGCGGTACGATAGAGAGCCATGTATTATGTCACTGCCTGTTATGGCTACAGCAGAGTAGAGTAGAGGAGAGGCAGAGGCAAGACAGAATAGTAACAACAGCAGAGATCATTTGGGCATTATTGCCTCCTCTGATGGACACCTACAAACAGAGGTGCATCCACAGGAACTGCAACATAGCCAAGGACCTTCCTCTACTCCCCTTTAGAGTAAAGAGCATCAGGACCAGAACAAAAAACAAATGATTTATTGTTCTTTTCATTGCCAGTGTGTCTGTGAAACGCCATTTTGTTTCTATGTTTTTGCATTAAAATGAAAACTCAATCAATCATTCAATCACTAAACGTGTACACAAGTTCAGCAGGTATAACACTATGCTGCTGACATCAAAAGCCTCCTTGAGCCCACATTTCCAAAATTTTAAAACATGACAGTGTTCAATTTACATGTTTAGTTAAGTAATGTAACATCACAGACAATGTGGAGTGTTTCTTCTCCACAGTGTCTGTGAAGTTAAGTGTCTGAACAACACAGTAGCAAAGGCGTAAAGAAAATATCAGAGAAAAGAGGAAATCCTAACGCAAACTCCAGTTCAACTCATATACATAGTGAAACTAATGAACACAGTAACTTTGCATTTGGTTAAAACATTTCCTTTACACAGGGAGTCTGCTATTACATCAATCATAAAGGGACATTAACAACGCTTACGAGAAATAGGAAGCAGGTTATAATCAGTATTATTCAGAAAAAGTCCATCACAAACAAAGTCTCCATCAAATCCATTTAGAATTGTCTAAAGAGTTGTGCTGTGTTCATTATTTAGCACATACTACTCCAGCACATCAGATTGGTACATACTCCTCTGGATGAAGACCTTAATTGTGCTGCCTTCATTTTCACTTTGATGCCGTTGCGGCTTCTAACAAGAATCAAGAAGTGATGCATCCTGGTGTTGTATTTCTTTGAGGCCTTGGAGAGCAGTGGTTCAGGGGAAGCCTGACTTTGGGAACAGCTGTAATTTCATAACTCCGCTGGATACGGATGAATTTGGCCTTCTTCACACACACACACAAAACACACGTTGAGTGGGTGCCATTTGCTTAAAGCTAAGACTTAAAGGTCTGAATATCAATCAGTATGACCCTGTTTCGCTCAGGATGTGTAAGAGTGTGACCACAAAGACTGGTTGTTACACAGAGCCAGTGAAAGACCCCAGTGTGTCTTCGTAATCACCCCCCACACCACACACAGACATGGACATACACACACGCTGTTAATAGGTTACATATTCACGGACATGCAGTTCTTGTCCTGTTTGCTTGAGGGTGAGTCAGCATGCACTATAGTCTGACCCACTGACTGTCCATGTGAGTGTTTTTAATACAGTGAAGGAATGAATCAACCAATGAGTAAGGGAGGAGCAAAAAGCCCCGACAAGAATATTTTGACTGGGGGAGACTAGGCATGTGTTTTTTGCTCAATGTGTGACCAAGATCGGAAGGAAGTGAAGAACGCCAACCTAGAGAAGGTCTGTATTAAGAAAGAGAGCGAGAGAGGGATGTGAGTCATCCAGAGGAATGTTTATGGATGTTGTGACAGGAAGTTGGTGAGAAAGAATGAGTGAGACAAGCACATACAGCACATAGAAATACTCACAATATTAATAAACCACTTTCCCCTCAAAGGCACAATCTACCCTACAAACGCCAGTTGGTTCACACAAATACACACTCACATATCTGTCTTGGTTTCACAGAATAGATTTTCACATTTGAAACGCAAAATACGAGATTGTTTGAGGTATGAGGTAAAAATTTTGCTCATATTGGGACAGTATAAACAGTATGAGTAATTACACTGTGTCTGGAGGGAATAGATTGTTCAGACACTTCTTCATTTTAAGTCACGAGAACGGCAGGATTTAATTTTGTTTGATTAAGTATCTAAAAGTCGCCGTTTATACTCCCCAACACGTCAATTGATGAAATCGACGAAAAGCCCAAATAGTGCATGCTTGTGTTTGTTGCTTATTTTCTCCCTCTCAGCGTCTTTATCTGTCATGTACAGAGTTATTTGTCAGTCGGCATGTCCGGTACAGTACATACTGACTGCCTGAAAACCTTCCACCTGCCTTCAGTATTGTGTTTCAGTACTACCTGAGCTCCATGAGCTTGTCATTCCATCTTCTGTCACACACACACAGGATTGTCAGCCAAGTGAAGGGTTTAACAAACCCATTTTACTTTGAAGAGCAGCACAAATCAACGAAGGCATGTCTGGAGTTTGCTTGTGAAATCGTTCTGAAATTTAGCTGCAGGCAGTAACTTGCTTCCATGTAATGAGAGAGTTTACAAAGATGAAACTGCCCACAGAACACATTTTTATAGTGTGTGTACAATTACCACTTTGAAGCTGTTAATACCATATACTTGCTTCCATAAACATAATGACTGATGAATTAAAGTATCATACAGGTGTATTTTATAATGAATGTATTTTAAGACTGCACGTGTGCTTCTGTTTTATCAGAGCTGTAGCACCCAGAGGAGACGTGTACAATACTGATCTAGCTTGCTACGCAGGCCACTGTTATTACTATATGTGGCTCAGGAGTGTTATTGCTGTACAAGCGCTTTTAAATGAGATGAATATTAGGTTTTGATGATGCACATTTATTGGCCTCCTTGTTGAAACTATATGAAAATAATGAAACAACCAGGGCTACTGTTCTCATATTTAACAACTGCAGCAGCTGGCATGAATCCCTGGTATGGATTCATTATCAGCATGAAGTGTGTGTGTAAGTAATGCCCACTGCCTGCAGGTTGAGTCCGGTAACTCAGATCCACTCGGGGGTGTGTTTTAGTCCCAGGAGCTGCATTAAGAGCAGACAGCAGTAGAGCTGCGTTCATTGCATGGAAGCATATGTCAGTTTATGGCTGTGTTCCCTGCCTCTGGTTGTGTTGTGTGTTTAATGTGTTTATCATACTCTAGTGACAAACTGTACAAGAGCAGTTCACAGTGACCTCCCTGTTATTACTGGATATGTAGAAGTGTTGATGGACGATGTCAGACTTCGGATTGGTTTTTTAATATCAGATAGTTGTAGCTTTCAGCAAGTAATAATAGAAGTGCAGTCAGATAAGTTCACAGGAACAGACTGCACTACCCATGACTCCCTGACCTCATGTCCATCTCAGGCAGGCAGACAGCCACCAATCAAGGGGTTGCCAGGTTAGAGCATCAGTGCCATCTTGGCTTCATATATCTTCCATGATGTCACCACAGTGCTCGGTAATGAACGCCACGGAGAAGGATTCATGTACTGTTATGAAAGCTGCTGTGGTTAAATTGGCTGTGTGAGGACACGGATGGACAGGAGATGTTTGGACAGATGGACAGACAGCTGGCATGGGGATAGACAGATAGACTACTGATGACATAATGTTACTTGTTACTTCTGTCTCATGTTACTGCTACTGTTTCCATTTTAGTACAATACACCGAGTCTGTTGTACATGTATCACATTTAATTGCCTATTTACTTTACTTTTTATTTCCATTAGGTATCTCAGTATGAAGCAACAACTGACCATATTTGGACAATATGAGTGACAGCAATGATTAGTGTTGCTGATTCATCAGGGAGGGAGTCATGTCTTTAACTAAATGCTGATAGAACAAGCGAAGTTAGGCATTCGATTTCATAATGACTTTAAATAAGGTCAAAGGTCACAGGTCAAGGTCACTATGAGATGTTAACATGTATTCATAAAAATTATTCTAGTGGTAACTGTAGTTTTATCCTGGAGCTGATTGACTAAATTTGGAAACAAACCAAGGTATGGCCACTAAGTCTCAGGGTGTATTAGTGATTGATCAGCATTAATGAATTATAATAATCTGTAATCCCCTTTGATTCCAGTCAGATTTTTATCTCAGTTGTGATGGAGTGAGGCAAATGGGCAAACGAATGAAGAATGAAAACTGATGGAAAACTGTTCAAATGGAAGCTGCGTGACTCTGTGAGGTTGCCAAACTCCACTCGTGCCTAAAACGGCGACAACAGAAGAAGTCATTCAGTGAATGATATGGCAAATGAAAAAATGAATGTAGACCCTTTAGTTATGTTGCCAAGAATGAGATAATGATTATGTACTATAATCCGTGTTTGTATCCATTCTTATTTTAATCTGCACATAATCTCTTGTAGTCCCCGGTCCATAGAAGGCATCTGCTTGCGTGTGTTCGCATGTGTATGTATGAGGTCTTCATCTTGTATGTGTTTGTGTGCTTTCTATAATTACTTGTTTGATCCCATGCTAATTATCAATTGATTGAAGGAGAAGAAGGAAAAAACAATTTGTTTAAAAATCCAGGCAATTTTTTCCAATCTACTGAAGATGCTTGCGCATAGAAAGCCCTCACACACTGAGTGCTTTTTTTCTGTGTTTGAATATATGGAACATTCAGACCTGCGCGCTGCTTTCTGCTGCAGAAATGGCATCCTCAAGAAGAGGTAAAGAGTGGAGGTGGAGGGTGAAAGTGGGCACTTGAGATGCTGTCGGGATCACACATTTCAGAGAAGGGATTTTATAATTAGAGTGGGCTGAAGAATATTCTCTGTGTTTTAGTGTGTGTGTCTGTGTGTGCAGGAGAGAGAGGTCTGTTTCCAGCCAGGTAGTTATATGCATGGAAAATGAAAGTAAAGGTTAAAAGTTAGAAAACCAAAGGTTATATAAATGCATACAATTCATCATAAGACTTTGCTCAGATGGGTGTTTCAGATAAACCACTTGTTGCTGTGTGGTTTCTGCACTGCGCTGCTCTTTTTGTGTCTTTTGACCAGGTTAGATATGTCGGCAGATCTTGTTGCCAGTGCAAGTTTTCTCGGGGTTGGCTGTGACCCTGGGGTACCAGCAGAGTGACTCCCCAGAGAGGCTGCAGCACAGACGTATCCAGTCAACACACAGAAACCACTCAACCGTTCACATGGCCCAAACAAGCCAATGTGTGAATCATTCAACCAGAGAGCGAGCAGCTATGAGTGTGCGCAGATTTTTGGGAGGTCATAGTTGAGTGACATTGAAAATTTGAACTGCAAATTGATGTTAAAGCGTGTGTTTGTGTGTGAGAGCATGAGCACTCGTGGTGGAGACCGACCAAGAAGCCTTAGCTGCAAGTTTTGATGGGAAATCTGTCCAACTTTCCTGTTAGGATGTGCTCTGTTTTTACATACTTATTGATTGACAGCATGTGTCTGTTATGTTACCGCTCTGCTAATGTCATCGAGGACATTGTTGCAGTTTTATAGCACTCTGCTGTTAAACACAGGGAGTTCACTCTGGTGTTATGTTAGCATGCCGATTGGAGCCAGAGCTGATAGGTACTCATGTCCACTGCAGAGTCATTTGACCCAAATGTGAATGTCATTCTGAGCAGGTTTGTTATTTTTACCAATGGAAATTAGGCAAAGGTTATCATTTTAATCTATGTCACTGCACACATTTACAGATCTGCTAGTGCTATAGTATATATATACTTTTGTAACATACTTTAATTTCAAGAACTTCCAAAAATGCTGTGCCTGCAAGCTAATAATAGTCCTGAATCTTTCCTGGCATGATAGGAAGATGCATTCTGTGCATTTGGAGGTGGTTTGGTTTGGCTTTTTCCTGTAATAAGTCTGAAGCAACCCACACAACAGTATGCCCACATCACTACCAGCAGATTCTGGAGGCTCTGCTTCTTTTTTCTTTACATGAAAGCGCCCTTTGCATTTTATCTGTAGTGAGATAGCACGAAGGCTGACTGAGTTGCAGAGTCAAAACAGATGCAGGCTCTGTTAGGATCTGCTAAATGAGGGCTGCATGTTGTTTTCAAAGTGTTTTTAATCGAGCAACACCATTCAGAATCTGCGTGGCCTTAGTTCCAAGAGGTGCACATAGTGATGCATTAACAATTTTGTTGTTTTGTTTTTTTTTACAAAAATTATTTCTGTTTATAACATTTTCCTTTATCAGCACTGAGGTAAGCTCTGCTGATGATAGATTACAGAAAATATGGCAGCGACTTCTGTGTTTTTCTATGATTCAAAACAGAACATCATATTCTTCCTGCGAGGAAGTACAGCCAACTGATTAGGCGTGCAATAGAGATGAAGATCATCCACAGTAGCACACAAAATGTTAAAGCCTGCACAAACTAGACTGGATTAAGTACATTGAACTGTATTGATCATGGATATCTGTGGTTTATGGTCGCATGTGAGGCCACATATTCATTACAGCAGTCAGTCACCACTCAGATTAATTGCACAGACACACACAAGTATAACTCTGCCCGCTTAAAGAGGTTCTGTTAGTGCCAACACACACACACACACACACACACTTCCCACAAATAAGTACAACCTCCCCTCCCCCAGTTATCACCCAAGGTCACGTGTCCAGACAGGAAGTAGCTGGATGAGCTTGTGCTTTAACCCCTTCAGTGCAAAAAGACACCATTTTTGAAGCTGCATTTGCTGCTTCCCAAACATGAGTTTGAAACCTAAGACAGAAGTTGGGATACAACCTGAAAAAGGAAGCTGGTGAAATTAATCTTATTGTAAGACCAGCAGATTCCTGAAGAGCAACCACCTGCGTGTGTATGTGAGGGGAGATATGAGGGGGATTGGAAAGCAGCAGGCAGACTGATATAATGCTTCTCTAATCCCTTCACCCTTGCTGACCCCTCTGTGACTCACTCTCTCTTATATTCTCTTTCTCATTGTGTCCTAAGTGGAATCATGCCTGGAGCAAGGTATGAATTGCCCTAATACAGACGCACAAGATGATTTTAGGAGCAGCACAGACTGGCAAAGCCACCTAGAGATGAGGGGCATGAAAGGAAACATGAAGATAAATAGATGGAGGGGGTCATGACAGGAAGCAGGTTCAAGCCCAGTGTTTTTCCACTGCGATTACAAGTTGGACTCATCCTTTTTATGTGTGTGTGTGTGTTGGTCTGTTAGGGTCGGTTACAGTCAGCCAAATTAGCAGGATATTCAAAGGGTTGTCACAAATACCCACTTAAAGTTGATTTAGCAAGGACCTCCTCTGCTTTCAGCACAGAATACTTTTATTACTTTGAATAGAAAAGGTTTTCTTTGCAATCCTGGTTCCATGTTGGCAGGTTCATGAACATGCATTGGAATTGCTTGCAGATATGTGCACCATATCTGCCTGTTTGCCTCGCTGAGTGGAATTTACCAAATGGAACAAAGTCCAATTTGTAAATCACATAATACTCTCTAGTCTATAGTCTCTGTTCCAGTCAAGTGATTGCTCTTGGCTTGACTTCATCCTTCCTGGCTCAATCAATCAGAGTGTATTTGATACACAGGCTTGCACGTGCAAAAGACATGGGAGGTTGAGGGTATCTATAACTTTCTGTGAACTGTTGTGTGAATCTTTTTAGAGGCAGTTATTATCCATAATTTACAACTATTCTGAATTTAAGCTCTGTGGGAACATGTCTATGGGTTAACTAAATGTAAAATGTTATTGAAAGAGAGAAAAATCTAACTAATTCCCAGCTGTTGTGACACTATCTCCTCTCCTTTCCAAATATATCTCTCTGTTTTAGGTTTGAAGCTTTAAAATGCCAAACCGTGTCATCATTCAAATACTTTATCAAGCTGTTCTGTTTCGTCAACCATGTCCCTTCACTGGCTTCGAGCCAGTGGTCTTTTCTTCCCATGTCAGGACTAACAACCCCCCCCCCCCCCCCCCCCCCCCTTTTTTTTTTTTTTTTTTAATTCACCCTCGCCTTGCTCAACACACCTCAGCAGACGACTGGATGTCATTTCTGTCTGTATCTCACCAGCAATCCTTTTTCACAATTAAGACCAATTTCAATAGTGGATCTACTGAATGATTTATTTCTCTGGCTTCTTAATTTGGACCATTAGTCAAAGGTGATAACGGCACACTGCAGTTTTTCTCCATTAATATTGATCCTAACTAATTCACAGTATGATACCAAGCACCTTTTTCCCTTTGGTGGTGGTGATGCAGTGCAGTGAAGCAGATGTGTGAGTATTATGACTCAGTAATACCTTAGCTCTTGTACTTGACTGTACGGTTGTACTGTATGATTGTGTGCATTGTCTGTAATTTGTCGTACATATTTTGTAGCTGTGCCACTTTTGAATGGAACACGCACAAGCACCCACACAGTATAAGCACACCACAAAAACGCTTTCCTGCTTTTGCTGACCTCAATATAGAGTCTTATTGCAGTTAGAAAGTCACACAGTGATGCTGCAGCAGTGTGAAGTTTTAAAGCTTCATGTAACACCATCTGTGTTTCCCATGTGCCTCTACCACCGACCTATTAAATGGGCAGGAATTAACCAGAGTGGCACAGAGTACATGTAGAGTAGAGGTGTCTTGTTTTTCCGTGATGGATGCAAAAAGTATCACTTTGCCTTGATGAGTCAAAACAAACACACACACACACACACACACACACAAGGAAACTGGAGTGAATGGTGACATTGTTGAGTGCCACGTGGCCCACTTTTCCTACTTCTTCCTCCTTCCTCCATCCTGTCTGCTCCAGCCATTACTTCCCTCTTGTCTCCAGCTTCCTCCCCCCTCCTCCTCTTTCTCCCGATAGTCCACACAGCCAAAACACTGTCTTTGTCTTTGCAGCAGAACAGGCAGTCTGCCATCCTGTAGTCTGACTATTTTTATCCTAGTTTGTTACCGAGGCAGTCGAAAAGCAAAAGTGGCCATTTATCATCCATCATGTAGCTTTTGGTAAATCGAAAGCCTTCTTTACATTTCTAACTGTCTTCTCCTACGCAGCATCTCTCTGGTCCTCCTTTTACACTCATAAGTTTACACACAAACAGTTTATGCACATCCTATCATAAGAATCCATGCATGTAATGCTTGTACTTGGCCTCTATGACCTACTTAAACATGGAGCCTCCCACACTGATGAAAAATTGTCCATATTCATATAATTGTGGTTATTGTCATTTCATTTATCATGTGTCTAAATGCACTGATAGACCTTCACTGGCAGCTGCAGAGAATTTCCTCAGCAACATTCACACATTGGTCATGTTTCACCATTCATCAATTTTGAATCAAAGTTCTGTGAAATCAAGTCTAGCAAAATAAAAGCAGCTGACACGCAACTTTATTAGGAAACCCTGATTTTACTTCTGTCTGTCTCATTAGTTTCCTTTCCAGAGTTATTTACAGTAGTCATGATGGCGGCAGTTTTGACCCACTTATGTGTGTAGCTTATGTTTGTCCTGTGATAAGGGAGCCGTATCTAGTATTTGATCTGTCCAATCCTGCAGCCGCTGCAGCCCGCTGTGAGAAGAATAGTACTATGACTTACACACACACAAACACACACGCTCCCATACTGTCACATCTTATTCTGCTCTGCACTGAAGGGAGCCTCCAGACAGACAGTGTGTCTGGCTGTTACTCTCTCACAGTGTGGTTGTGTATGAATCATCAAGTTCTCAGGGAGAGTGTAATTAAATTTAAAAAGCACAGTACAATCAGTTTAAATGTCAGTTTGCAGCGTCAGTCTGTTTGTCAGGTGATGCTGCAGGCTGAGTTTTATCTTGTTGTGTGATTCTTGTTCCTACAAAAAGGACATAGATCTTAGTGCACCATAGCCACACACAGGTGACAAATTAAAGTTAACGCCCACATGAACACGTCCATGTGCCCCCATACAGTCACAGTCTCAGAGGGAAACTGGCCTCACAGTTCACAAGTTCTCTTTAAGTTCGCTGGTTTCATTCAGTATGACATAGATGTTCCCAGACAACCAGTATAACACAGCTGTGTCTTAACTGGTTCAGCTGACTTATCCAGTCAGCTCAGCTCAATTCACCAGAGGTGATTTACAAGGCGGTGAAAAAAGTTGGGAATAATATTCAGTTCAGTACAATTTAGGCTTTAACTCATGTTGGATTTTGTTCTTTGATTTGTTGAAATACTGTAGTCTTCCATGAGAAGGTGAATTAGTAATTATTAATCCAGTAATTCATAATTGTATAATTAGCATTAATTAAAATATAGTTATTCATTATTATATATTATATTAATTATTGTATTAATTGCAGTAATAAACACAGTGACACTGAATAAGCAGTTAAAGGCTATTTGTTCCTTGAAAACAGGGAGGAAAACACATTTACCCTGTGTGTAAAAAGGGCCTAGAGAAAAGGTCTAGTGAAGCATGATAATTTACTAAACTCATTACAGCATGTGGTTTCTTTTCCAGGGGACAATGAGAACAAGTATCCTTTTTTTTGTTAGTCTAAGTCTAAGAAGATTTCATTCTAAAACACTCGCCTATCATCGATCTGGGTTCCATTAACTGTAATCATCTGGTAATAAAGGAGACTTTGTTGCCAAAAGGGAGTTGTTACTGTGCACAGAAGTCCTGTGCTCTATCTACTTAATATATAAGATATGTCTCTGTATCACATGTCCCTTCTTACCATGTCAAGATCCTCTTTTCAAATGATATCGTTGGTTAGTAATCAATCATGGGTTTGATCTGCTCCCCTGCCTACTGTCAACCTGCTGTGGAGCATTGGTTGCCATGGTGATTTACAGCTGTTAAACCCAGAGACAACTAATTTCTCTGAACCTACAGGAGGTTGTAGAGTGTTGTTTTAAACAGAGATCGCCAAACCATCGTCCACCCCTGTTACAGAGGAAAAGGAGCAGTGAGGCTGGTGAGGGCAATGCAGAGCATCAGTCCGAGGCTGTTGAAATATCGTGTATCAAACACCTAAACACTGATCCAGATGTTTATCAGACAATTAGCGGAAAGTTTTCCAGTTCAGCAAACCCTTTACCTCCAGATCACTGTCAATTGTTCCACACTGCACTGCTTTGTTTACAAGTCTGCAGTTTGTGCCAATACCTTGCAGCCATCATTTAGTCCAGATCGCATCTGCAGCCAACAGTAAAACCCCCTCTGGACTCCACACTAGTTCACTAAGTCAGTCTGCAGGATTGTTTTGGAAATCCTCCCTTGTGATTCCCTGCTTTCTTTGTCTCCTCTCTGAAGCCTGTCTTCCGGCCTTTTTCAGTATCCTCTCTGTCTCTCTCGGACTACTCGACTCAGCTGCTCTCTCTTCTCAATATGCCTCTTAGGCTCTTACCTTTCCTCCTCTTTGCGTTCCCTTCCCCCCTTGCAGATTTAACATGCTGTCTAGTATAATTTTCAACTAAGCCGTATTAAATGAGTATCACTTATGCTTTCCACTGCATTGATCATCAGCTAGTAGCTTACATTTACCCTCAGTATGTCCCAGAGATTAAAAGCAAAACGGAGCCAGGCTGATATTTCTCTCCACTTTTTCCTACAGGGACATTTGACTTTATAAATCTTTTTAGAAATATCATCAGGAGGAAGACTTTTATTTTGACACTCATTTGCTTCCTCTGTCCTGTCATTCTTTCTTTAATTCTTTCTTTCTCTTCTTCCTCCCATTCTGTAGTTGCACATTGAGCATACATGTGTGAAGTCTGTGTTAGACGTCATAGTCTGAGAGTGTGAGAACCACACAGCTTTAATATGTGTCCAGTGTAAGCATGTGTGTGTTCATTTTAGTGTTCTCCGTTGTCTATTGCAGCTTTAATTTAGAAATTCTGTAATAATGCCATTTTGTGTGTGTGTGCGTCTGTCGCACTCTGCTGACAGTAAGTCTGTCTGTCACCTCTAGTCTATCTCACACACACAGGCTTCTCTGCTCTGAATTAAATCCTTACAGCCCATCCTTTCCATACACTCACTCACGCACACACTCTTCATCCAGCCAAGGCTTATTAATCATTGTTGAATAATTCTTTAATCCGTGTGTGTGTGTGTTAGGTGTGTATATCAGAGAGAATGTCTGTGATGTTGAAGAGTTTTCACTCCACAAAGCTACCATTTGGCCAGTGTGACACACAAATGTGCACACAGCATGCTGTGCCTGTCTCGCTCTGTGTTTGTGAGTCTACATGACTTTGTGTGTGTGAGGGATGGGGTGGGGGGCAGTTGGGCAGGTGCAAGGACAGCTGGTGTGGGCAACTCTAACCGAGGGGAGGGACCAGAGTGAGAGAGAGTGAGAGGGATTCCTGGAGAATGACATGAATATAGGGTAGCAATTGAGCCCCAAAGAGTTGTGTATGTGTGCACGCATGCTGTTGTTGCCAGTTGTGGACCACTTTGATACCACACACTGATCTAGTGTGTGTGAGTGAGACCTTGCGATCAAACCGCTTCAGCAGCAGCAGATTAATCAGAATATATTTGAATTTATTGGATGAACAGAGAAGACGAGGTGAGACGGAGAAATTAGGAGACAGACAAACTCGATCTGAATCCTCTTTTCAGTGTTGTTTAATACACTTTCAAGTCTCTACGCTCCAATCACCATTTATATTAGTTGTTCAGCTTTATTGCCACCAGGCACTAATTGTTTTGCTTCTATTAAAAGAGTACATGCACATGAGTTGAACAAACACCTGATTGAACAGTGTGACAGTCAGGAGTTTTCAGCGATGCACAAATATTTTTCACCAAAGCTCTGCATGTAACTCTGAAGGTGTTTGAGGAACTGAAGATTTAGCTTTCTTTGCATTGAACATGTACTTTCCCAGCACTGCTCAAATTAACAGAAATATTCAGCATTTAAACCGACATAATCGTTTCTTCCGTCATGATGAAAGATTCTGTCTTCAGTCCTATCTCTTTGTCCTTCCTCTCTTCTCTCCATGTACGGAATGGGGTGATGGAGAGACACCACCCTCTAGTGTCCACAAATAGACGGTCATCAGTTAATGTACCACATCATTCAGACAGAAACACACACAAGTGCGGATCTATTTTCAGATGACCACGTAACATAAACACAGGGACTAAGAATAGGAGGGATGATGAGGATTTCTTTCCATACAGGAGTCTTTGACACAGAGCTGACCAAACTACTTGTTTCTTCAAATGTTTCCTTCTTTTATACCATGTGTTATAGGAGGAGGCCATCCCAGAGCTGGAGATAGATGTGGATGAGCTACTGGATATGCCGAGTGACGTTGAACGGGCAGCCAGGGTCAAGGTAGGACACATAAATGTAGCTGCTTGTGCCTAAACTGCAGGGAAATACACACACACACAGAAATAAAGCACAAGTTCACACTGTATTTATTTTACAGGACTTACTGGTTGACTGTTTTAAACCTACTGAGGTAAGAATCTTCCTTTATTTCCTCTCTTCAAATAGGTTTTCTGTGGATTTTTTTCTTTTCTTTTTTCTTTTTTTAATCTCATTTGTTTTGTCCCTCCCGTCTCCCTATAGGACTTCATCTCAGAGCTGCTTGACAAGATCCGAGGGATGCAGAAGCTCTCTACGCCTCAGAAGAAATGATGCCGTTCCCCCTTTTTCGTCCTCCCCCTCCACCTCAGCCCTCATCTTTTGCCTTCCTTTCGCCCCATTCCACTTTTTATCTTAATCTCAGTTTTCCACCATCATGAAATATGACAACTGAACCACGTTTCTTCCAGTTGTTTCTCCATCTGTTCTAATCCAGTTTCTTATTTTTTTTCTCCATTTCATCTCCTTCTCCTTTTGCATTGATCTATTCACATAAATCACTATTATATTTCATCTTTTTTTTAACTCCCCCTCTTATTTGTTAGACTTTATTCTTAAAAATCATAGAAGAGACATAAAAGGTAAAAAGAATCCATAACCACTGGACGGCAAGAAGAGATTCATTCGTCCTTATCCAGGCACTCTCCTTCCCTCTGCCCCTCCATCACCCTTTTTTTGGCTCTACTCCTCTCACTCATCCAGTTCTTCCCACCCCTCCACCATCCCCTTCTCCACTCTCCATCTGTCTGAGGAGGAAGAGGAGGGGAGCTGAGATGAGATGAGATGAATCCCATTATTATACAGAGTGGAGCAGCTGAGAGTGGGAACAAGAACAAGACACAAGAGTCAACAACGGCCAAGAAAAGGGTGGAAGGGTGAATGTTGGAGAAGGAGGGTCGGAGGGAGGAAGAATCAACCAATCATGCCTCTATCTCGACCAATGAGATTCTTTATATTGTTAAAGCTGCATATGATCCAGCAACCAACCATTATTCTTATGCCGTTTCCTGGTTCAGTTCAGGGCATGGGGATATTCACTTGATTTTAGTTTTTTAACTAATGAACTTTTTGGGGTCAGTGGAGCTAATTTCCCCCCTTAATCAGAGGCATTTGCTACAGTGGTGCATTTAAAGACTGTCTTTTCTGTGCGTGCTCGTTGAAAAATCTGCACTATGTCATTTTGGGAGGAAAATCTGAACCTCTGACCACAATGAATATTGTACGGTGTATCTTTAGTACAGCAATGAGGCAAATTTGATCCTCAAGAGTCGTGGTTGAACCCAATAGAAAGTCACTGGTTGGCTGCGGTGGTCGTGCGCTCCGACCAGCCTTAGACTAAAGATCTTCCGATGAGGGTAGAGTAGAAGTAGGTCATTTTAAGTTGGATGTGCTTGACTAGATTTCAACTTCTTGCTGAAAAACGGTGTTTTTCTTTCCTTCAATGCGTAGTGCAGTCATAAGAGAGGCTGTTTAGAAGCCACTGCTGTCCAGCCTGCACATACATATGAACGTCTGTGTGTTGCTAAATGCTACATGTGTGTATGTTGCTACATAATGTACCGCAACATTCATAATAGGAGTGTTTTTGGGCCTGTATATTCTGCTGTTCTGTACGACGAATTAGATTTTTAGTATAGGACTGGTTCCTGTTTTCTTTCGGTATTGTTTTCTGGAAGCTTTTATTTTTTTTTTTACACACAAACACACTGATAGTCCAACAGGGGGACCTGGAACAAAGCTGCCTTGTTTTTTTTTTTTTTCTTCTTCTTCTTTTTAATCACCCCCCTACTCTGTCTCTAGTTTGCTGTCTCTCTCTTTTTCTCAGCAATGATTTAGTCCACTCCATTGTTTTATGTTTGACATCAGCACAGATTGGTCACATGCACATGGAAACTCTGAAAATGTCTTTTCAGCTTGTGTTGAGGTGGAGACTTTGTGCTGAGGCACCAATGAGATGTCTGAGTAGGAGGGATGGAGGCCACAGTTTCAAACTGAAGCTGTCTGAATCCATTCACCCTTCTTTCTTTCTTTTGTCTTTCTCTCTGTCTCACGCACGCACACACACACACAGGCCACCCTTTTGAGGCGGAGGAAACACATTAGCAAACACAGCTGCCTCTTACACAGATGTGCGCGTGCACGCACACACACACACACACACACACATAGTAGAGAGAGCAGGAGACAGGTCCTCAGCTGTCACAAGAGCCACGTTTTCCTGCTGCAGCTGCCAATCATCTCCAAGAATAAGCCATCTGGTTCTCATCCTGAGCCAATCGGATCAGAGAACAAAGCACATCAGCCAATAGGAGAAGCAGTAACATTTGCTGTAATTCCTGTGACCAATTGCTGACACCTGCGGTGACAGCAGACCTCCACTGTCTGCCTCTCCCGGCCTGCACTAGTACACAAACACACACATTTAAACACGTACACACACTCTGGCCCATTTTCATCTTGCTGCTCTGTTATTTCTCACTGCTATCCATTTTCCTCCTCCTCTCATCCATTTCCATCCTTCTGTCCAGCCTCCCATTCTAACCTTTCTTCAGTTTCTTTTTTTCTTAAAAAACAGATGTTGCCTTAGGTATTATTTATGTTACACAAACCAAATAAACGGGAGACATTCATTTTTAAAGCAGTAACACAAACTGAAAAAAAATAAAAAAAATAAAAAAACACAAACGTGTTACTGAGCAGAGCTGCGACGTGGAGAATCTCGGATCTTCTGTCGCTCATTTTCTCTCTCTTTTTGAGATTCTGTTGGGGTTTTTTTTGTTGTTGTTTTTAGAAGTGAGTGTTTAATACTTAGGCCTTGATACAGTGATTTTGTTTAGATAAGAAAAATCAATCTTCTTTACATATACATTGAATACTGGTCTGTTTTTATTGTGATCATGACACTTCTTGATGCCAGGCCTTGGATTAACATACATTTGAGCAAAAGTCCATTCAGATACACGTTGATGTGATTGTTTTAGCTTTCCTGGTGCCATTCCCAAATCAAGCGCTGCCTGCAGTTTTCTGGAGACAAGTTGATTGGATGGATTACACCCCGGAAGCTCAATCGGTATCTGAATTTGAATGGATTTTCATTTCTAAATCCAGGTTTGGATTATACCTTCTAGACTGTTATTGAAAAGTCTGTTTTTTTACTGTTGGGGAAAATTGCAAAAAAAAAAAAAAAAAAATTATATACTGATTTATTATCATTGAGGCTAAATCCAAGAGCTAAACCATGTGGATCACAGGAGTTGTGTTTTTTTGGACAATGATTAGATCAAACCAACAAACAAATGTAGCAATATCAACAACAGGTCTTGTTTTTGCCCAATTTTGTTACACTTTTATGCAACTTTAATAAAAATATGTAAAATGGACACATTGAGTCTCTTTTATTAATGCCATTGCAGGCTTGTTAGTTCATTTGCAGAGCTTTTTTTGTTTGTTTCTTTTTCTTTTTAGCAGACATTGACTGTTAGAACTGCTAGTTTACACCTGTCCTTTTCTTTCTAAGGCATGTCAAAATGTCTGCCGTGAAAAAGGCCTATTGTCCAAATGACATGAATTCCACCACTGTGAATTGTAAGGTTGGATTGATGTTTTGCTCTCCTTTGGTGCCATCTCGTGGCTGATTGATGACAGCTACTTCCACCTATCCCTGAGAATCAAGAGATTTGACATGGCTAAACTGAAATCACAGTATCTATCTACCATATCATGTACCCATATTTCATAGACTCAGTCTTATTTATTTATTTAAATTCAGCTATTATTTGCTGCCATAGCTATAAGTGGCCTTTTAGAAGGGTGTACGTGTCCGAATAATATGAATCATGTAACAGTTATAGAGAGATAAGCATAACATTTGAAGTTATCCTTGATTCACTTACTGTTTAGTACTCTCTGACAGAGTACACTAGCATTATTATTCCACCTAGAAAAATTCACTTTTCTTTTCTTTATTTAATTTATTTGTTTGTTTGTTTTTATTATGGCAGGTGCGGTGAGTCCCGTCTATTGGTTCGTTGTAACGCGGAGCAGCAACAAACTCGGTTGTGATTGGTTAATGCGACCTGCTTTAGCCTTGTGATTGGTCAGGAGACGCTCAGGATGCCGACATCTATTGGTCACCCCGGACAACCAGGATCGACGTTGATTGGCTGAGCTAACGCGTTGTAGAGTCCGGCAAAGTGTGGAAGTGTGGACTGAAGTGAAGGGGAAGTAGTTTTTAAAATGAAAAGCTGGCGGATTCCAGTCTGACTGAGGTCCAGAAAGCGGAGGGAGAAGGTGAGCAGCCGGATGTGTTTACCGACGGAGGACAGTTGTTTGTTTACAAACACTGGCGCCTGTCCGCGCACAGCCATGGACGGATAACGTTATCAGTTAATCTGTACGGCGTCAGGATGAAGGCTACCTCAGCGTATTTACGTTTAAAGGCCAGTTTGAGATGTCTTTTCGTCTAACAGCGTTTGTGTATGAAGGAACAGCGAGCCGGACGGGGAGCGGAGCTGCGGTCATTCGGTGTGCCGCTTCAGTTGTTAGCTAGTGTTACACTTGACTTGTCTCCGGTTCATATGCCGATAAATGGCCCTTAAAGTCCCTCAGACAGTGTCTGAAGGTCCGCAGGGATCGGCCTGGGACTGTAACGGGCTTCAGCCGCCCCTCTGCTCTTTGTTTTAGTCGACATGCTGCCGTCCAGCTCGTAATGTTAACAGTTTCGCTCTATGACATCACGGAAGCACCCAACGGTCAAGTCCGCCAAAGTGCCGCATCCGGTCTTGGGACAAAATAAAAGCCATAATAGTCGGTGAAGTTGAAACAAATGCTTTGGTTCACACCTGTAATTATTTTCATTTAAGCGTGTTTTATGTATGCTTTTATTCCCCGCATGCAATGTTTGCTTTTACTTGTTCATATCGAGTAACTTCCGGTCTCGCACCAGTGTGTTTCTGACAGAGGAACCGGAACTCGGTGTCCGCGGTTTTCCCTTTGCAGGTCCAGGTCTGTCTGTTAAATCTGCAGACTGAGCTGATTTCCCTGCACAGATCTCTGCCTCACCATCAGGATCACCACTGCATCATGACATTTTAAGGCACAGACTGATACTATTCATTTTACGTTTGTTTTATTGTGTGACAGTCCCATGTCAGATTGAATAGTTATATTCATGTCTTCCTGTCCTCTACTGCAACTCAAATATCTGCTTGAGGGACAATGAAGACTGAAACTTAACCAGTTTATTTATCAGCAGCACACAGGACAACAGAGAAAAGGCAAGGCCAGTGAAAACGAACACCCCAGTTCATTAGCATTGCTTTATGCATTCATTTATGCCAAGCTTCACAGTTTTGGTTGAACAAGCCCTGCACCACCTGTCTCAGATGGGTAATAATAATCCTCCTTTTTTCCCTCCTTTTTCATAATCCAATTGATTAGTCCTGTTCAGGGATAAAATAAATAATTGAAGGTTCCTATTGTTCGAATTAACTAATTTGATAACACATGCAGAGTCAGCCTGGTGTAAAAACAAAATGTAACTGATGCAAAACTGGTCCTCAGCCTTGCTCTTAATACGAATAAAAGGTCAATGTTGACTTCAGATAAATATTCAGAGTCTTGAACAAGTTGCAGTACTACCCAGAACTGACTGTGAGTGGATCTTATTTGCTTTTCTATCATAATCATATGTGTGTTTCCAGCTATGCCCACACAGCCCCCTGTGAGGGAGCCAGAGGAGGAGATGGAGGCAGAAGGAGAGTCACCACTCCCTGAGGCCAATGGAGAGGTGGAGGAACCCAGGGAGGGGGAAGGAGGAGGTGGTGAGGAGACCATGGAGGACAGCGCTGAAGAGAGGGAGAGTGACTTGGAAGAGAGTGAGGAAGAAGAGGAGGAGGAAGAAGAAGAGAGCTCAGGTAAAAATCCTACCACTCTGCTGATTTGTCACCTGATTGGAAGAAAGAAATGTTTCTATTTCAGCATTGTTTCTATTCTTTTCACTTTCCTTTGTGAAGAGATGGATGATGAAGACTGTGAGCGGAGGAGAGGAGAGTGTTTGGATGAGATGTTGGATCTGGAAAAACAATTTCAGGAGCTCAAGGAGAAGTAAGTTAAGCGAGGGGGTGATGAACACATTCCACACACAGCTGTATCAGTGAAGGGAGGACAAAGAGCTCATCCTTTGACTGCAGGTTGTTTCGGGAGCGACAGAACCAGGTGAAGGTTAAGCTGGACGAAGTGTTGACAGGGAAGGCTGGAGAATACAGAGAACCACTGACAGCACTACAGAACAGCATGCAAATAAGGACACAAGTGGCTGGTAAGTAAAACACATTTTCTGAAAGGTAACAAGATCAGCCTGCGCATTCATTGCAGCTTCATATCTCACTTGTTCTATAGAGAAACTGAAAAGCAAAAACGCAGACTTTAGATGTTACAGATGTCTGTTAATGCATTCTCATCAGGGGCATATACAAACTTTAAGAACCATAGGACACTAACAAAGCAGTTCATGCAAATCATATCAGAAAAAACTAAAATAGCTGTCTGAATACTTCATATATACCACACTGGGCTGAACTGTCTGGAACCATGAATGCATTTTGCTCAAATAATTGACAAAATAGCATCTAAGGTACATTATAGAACATGACTTCATGCTATCAACCAACTTTCAGCTACATTTAAAAGTGTAATTTTTCAAAAACATTGCTCAACATTTGAGCAATGTTTAGCAAAGTGGGGACTAACTGTTTCCATCATATTCTGAAGATAAACAAATTTACAATAAAATCTAAAAATGCCCACAGTGGTGCGTCTCTGCCTCTAACATCCTCTCTCTGTCTGTATCTGCAGGAGTGTACAGAGAGCTGTGTCTGCAGGTGATCAAACACAAGCATGAATGTGAAGTACAAGGAGCACGGCAGCACCTGGAGGTAACACACACACACACACACACAAACATAGTGTAAACTTTATAAACCATGCAGACAACTACTACAAAACCAGTGCTGTGCACCTCCGTATTCATGCTACAGAGTGAGAAGACTTTGCTGTTTGACGCCATGAAGACGGAGCTGCTGGAAAAGATACGGAGGCTGGAGGAGGACAGACAGAATACAGATCTCACCTCAGGTACACAGACATCCACATCGCAGGATCTTTGGTTTTCATTTCTTTTTCTTTTTCGGGACAAATAAATCAAACTCTGCTCCATTTGTTTTTACTGTCAGAGAAGAAGCACAGACATACGTTATGCAATGAATGTATGTGTTTTATAATCTTAGAGTGGAGTGATGAGATAAGGAACAAGAAGTGTAAAAGAAAGAACCTACTGGGTCACTCAGAGAAAAAAAAGAAAGTCGCTTTGGTTTCAGGTAAAAATGAACTATTTCTTATTTTTATCCTTCTGTCAGCTTCCATATCCTGTATATATCCATCCTTATGGTCTTCAGCAAGACTCAGTCTGTTGTTCTATGAATATTTAAATTCTGCTGTAGTTTCTCTGATTATGATGAATTTGCCGCCAAGAGACCAAAAGATCTGTTACTAATTTTTGAATGACCTTTTGTCACAGGACCATTCATTGTCTACATGTTGAGAGACATTGATATACTTGAAGACTGGACAGCTATAAAAAAGGTAAAACATCAACAGCAATTGATTTAATTTAATAGAGAACTGTTAGATCAACCTTATTAGACTCTGTTTTGATCCCTCCTGCCAAAGGATGCATTCCATTTTACTGAAATATTACAAAATTGTCATAGTTACAGATGTTCTGCTAACTTTGACTTTGTATCCTTCTCAGGCAAAAGCAGCACTGTCACCACTGAAGAAGAAATCTGAAAGTAAGCGCATGTCCAGCTCACACATGCAGAATAAGCATACCATGGTGTGAGAGTTGTTTCTAACCCACCATCAGTCTGTCTTTCAGAGCGGTGATGATCAGAAGCTCACAGGGCAAAGACACCAAGCAGAACACACACACATTCCCACTCATTCTCTAACAATAACATTTTTGTGTCCTTTACTGAAGCCCAGCAGACTGTTCTTAATCATTTTTCTGCGTCTTTATTATCTGTTGCTATTTAAAATAAGTTCTTAATGACAACCATGTATTTATAGATTGATTTATAATGGTGATTAAAAATTTTATGTTTTGTGACACAAGTTTGTGCCTGTGTTCCTGTTTATAATGAATAATACTGACATTGAATCCATTTCCAACAGAAAACATGCAGAACGCAGATTTTTAAAAAATATTTTTACACCTGGGTTATTTATATATGTTTACTTGTTAGCGGGGTTCTTCACTGTGAGAGGCTCTGTTAGCCTGCCAAGCCCCTTTTACACTGGACAACCTTCTAACATTTGGCTTTAGCCATCAGTGTTAAAGAGAACAATGATCCCTCCGTTCTTGATCGAATGAAGATATTTACCAGCTTTGGCTCTGATCAACATTGATCTTGACTAACTGTTTTCCCTGTCTTTGTTGTTTCCCTTCCTGTGAGCGCGTGCTGCTCTCTGAGCTCCGTTCAACAAGTTTTAAACACACAGTCACCATCCAAGGTGTCTCAGGCAACTCCCTGCACCTTGTGTCCTCAGTCACAAATGCACGTTTTTTAGGATTCTTGGGAGAAAAAAAAAAAAAAACTCAGTAAGGGGCCATTACCGCTTCTGATTGCCTCAGTGTGTTCATTAAGTGCTGTTTTCATCTGAAAGCCCACCTGCTCAGCAAAACAGTTGAAATGTTCACAATCAGCTTAATAGCTGTATGTTTCCTTTGGGAGTTGGTGGAAACCAAGAGAATCAGAATCTCATCAGGTGGCCAATTGTAATCCTGCTGTGTGTCTCTGATGGATGGATAAATCGGCAAGTGTGTTTGCCAACAGTTTTTATACATTGTAGTGAAATAGTGTAGCAAGAAGAACCCGACTGCCTCAGCCTGTAGGCCTCTTGTATGGAGCTCCTGGTCTGTGTTGATTTGTGACTCCCCTGCTTTTGAGTGGATAAACTCGTTCGGGCACACTCCACTGTGTGCCTGCATGTGCAGAGATCATCTCACACTGTTCACAGTGGTACGGTTTCTCTGCTGTGAAGTTTGCCTGGTGAGATATCCTGTTTTTGTCAAGTATTTCCAGCAGCTGGACCGTTTTATTGGCAACCTGGTGCTGCTTTTCCCACAATAACCACATCACTATGGTTTCTCTGGGAAACACTTTTTGGATTTCGACTCCCCCTGCAAAATGACACCACTCCCACATTTGTTCCAGCAGCAGATCTCCCCTGTTCTGGCTACAACTGTGACTCCAGATCATCTACAGGCTCATGAGAGAAACAGTAGTTTACATTTCTGTAGTTATAGATGGCTGAAGCGCTCATTTCAGTGGATGCAGTCAAACACTTATTACAACCAATAGCTGCTGACTGTTGCACTCAGTTAAAACAATTCAGCGGCATAACAGTCTCTGCACTCTCACATTTGTCTCATCATGCCTTGCTCATTTTAAAAATGTCCCACTTTTAGCACAAGGCTATAATGAATTATGAATATAAGAGGAAAAAAAAAGCCCTGAAACTCAATGTTAAACTATTAACAATCATTTATTTTTTGATTATTTTATAGAACACAACAACTCTGAGTATGACAGAACAAATATGACCTGAGGTGTTTTTATCAGCTAATTTTCACTACATTACTTTCTCTTGCTGCTGGAAATATCCATTTAATTCAAATGTATGTTCAGTAGTTATGAGATTGTCCATGAGTGCAGGGATAGAGGCTTGTGAGGAGTTCAACTATATCTAGAGTAAATGTGGAAAAATACCTGTAATTACTTTAATTATATTTTAAAATGAATAAAAATGTGCATTAGTTTAGGATCAAATCCTTAGTACATTGATGAAAAGATTAATGTGGTTGTTAAGTCTTTAATAGATGTGACATGGAGGAAGAGGAGAAGGAATTAATTTGGGTTCATGTTTCAAAAAGCAGCAAAGGCATGGTGCTCTATATTCTCCTCACTTATTCCTAGATCACACTTTCTCCCGCCAAACCCTAAAAAACCAAGTGTTTATAATATCAGTGTATATTAACTATTTCAAACACTGTTCTGTCCTGAACTACATTCAGTGATATATGTTGAGCAGGAGACCAACTTTTCAAGTAGTCATTAAAGGTTGGTTTAAAGTGCATTTTTCTTAATTCTTCTCTTTCCTGTGTCCTTTCTGTCTGTGCTCTATTTTCTCATTTTCTTCCTCAGGATTTCTAGAAATCAGCTGCCCATCTCTAACATCTCCATCTATAACCCCTGACTCTGCCTCCTTTCTTTTCAGATGGGTGCCATGTGAATATTTTCAGTTCATGATATGTAGGATGCTGCCCCCCGCCGTTGCATCGCTCTTCGCTCTTCCTCATGTCCTCACAGCTGCTTGCTGAGTTTGCGTGCTTGCCTCTCCCTAGCTTCGAAGGCAGCCTTGGTCTCCAGCAGCTCGTCCAGCTGCCGGCGGATTCGGGCCATGTCTAGCTGGGTGGCCTCACACTGCTCCTTCAGGGAGGCCGACTCCACCCTCAGCTGCATGGTGGCCACGGAGAGCTGATCGCTCCGCTCACGGCACTGCATCTGCATCCTCTTGGCATCTTTCAGGAGCGACTCCACACTCACAGCCACAGACTCACACTGATCATGAGACATGCTCTGGACAGATGTGAGGGGGAAAGACAGAGGTCAGATGTCAAAACTATAGCTGTGAATCTGGACGCAATTCACCAACTGGCTCAAGGACATTCAAACAGACAGGTGCTTGGAAACAGAGTCAAAGCACATTACCTAACTGAAGAGCTGGCCGTGATTTACGGCCTGGGCTCTATTCTCCACAGTTTCTGTACTCTGATTTGACTGCAGCGCTCTTGCCAAAAAAGCAGCTAAAGCGAATCAATAGCATACAGTCACAAGTCCACAGCAGATCAACAGGTTTAAAACAGAACATTTAATCTGTGGAGGGTGAAGTGGCTTAAACAGACTTATCATAGCTTAGCAACTATACTGTCCACTGCTCTCCTCTGCTGTCAGTGTCTCTGAGACAGCTTCACACTGCACTCCTGTTTCCCCACTCAAATTTATACCTACTTACTCAGTAGACAGGCAGTAACAAAAAGTAAGACAAAGGCTATCTTACCATAGACTCCATAGTCAAATTTATCACAAGTCTTGTAGTGGATTTCTTCGGAGACTTGAGTGTCAGGCAGTCCTCTGTGTTCTCCAGAGCGTTCTGTCCTTGCAGTCAACACACTTTTTGTCAAAACAAAAAGGTACACAGCAACTCCAAGGATCCCTCTTTCTGTCCTGTCCGATCTCTGCTTTCTCTCGCCTCAGTGAACGTTAACTTCTACATGAGGACTCGGGCAAGGTCAGGTAATCCTTAGTGATTAGACAGTTGGGGAAAGACAGAAGGCGTCCCGTTGGAATAGCAGGACTAAGCTCTTCCCGTCTATTTTGATCTGTCAGGCAGTCAATAGTAATTCAGACAGACAATTATCCATCTATTGTAATTACACAAGATGAAAAATTGACCAAGCTACATAAATTAACTGAACAAATGACATAAATGTTTTTTCCTTGAGAATTTTCTTTGTGTTAAAAAACTATATTTGAAATTCTGCAGCCACCTCACATCAACCTTAAAATAGACTTGACTCCCAGGATGTGGTCAAGCTGATGTTTAACAGAAGAACAGAACGAATACATTGTGCCAAACCGTTTGTCTCTGATGAAAGGAAAACAACACAAGTGAGTTAACTACATCCTAGTTTTGGCTCAAACCACTGCTCCCAGCTAACCCTAACAACCACATGGACCAGTTTTACAGATATTTACATTATTTGCTTTATAGACTTCAGAGCTGCACAACATAGAACCACTACCAAATTCATTTTCTCCTCAAAAGTTTTTTTTTTGTTTGTTTGTTTAATTAGAATGACGGTGAACTAACTGAATACTAGATCCACTTAGAGGTGAGTCTTTATTCAATATCCACCACCAGAGGGAGACACAGCTCAGTTAATATTTTCAGAAGCCTTACATAAGCAAAAAAAAAAGCTTAGGTCACTATGCAGGGATCCTTTTATTGTTTTGAAAAAGTAGCAGGAGTTCATCGGCCATTTGTTTTGCCTGTTGATGTCAGCCGGAATAACAGGATACAATACAAGGTTTACGCAGGCTGCGCCGTAAGAAAGGCTGAGTGAACACGGACTTCATATCAGCTGTTCGCGTGGAAGCAATGTAGCAGGAAATAAAAACCTTTGATTATTTACAAAACAATGTCATTTAAAGTTATAGCCTGGTGTTTGAGGGTGATTTCTGAGCTCAAGTGACAAAGAGCCATGTTTTCAGAGGGGGTAACGAATGGGATTATTAGTGATTGATGGGTGAAAATGTTGGCAACATCTGCACGTTACATCAAAACTACAAAATGATGCTAGTGAAACGTAAAAAAAAATGTCTAAAGTAAACACGGCCATATTTCATGGCTGTGTAAACACACAGAATGAACTGATCAACGAGTGTCAGCTGCCAGCCAGACGACAGAGAGGGCTTTGGTGTGTGAGATAATGTAAATGTGGGAAAAGGGTAAATGCACATCAGCAGGTCAAGCCTGGACCCTGGATAAGTCTGCCAAGGCACAATGTGACATTTCATCACTAACCATCTGACGAGGTGGCCGAGTGGTTAAGGCGATGGACTGCTAATCCATTGTGCTCTGCACGCGTGGGTTCGAATCCCATCCTCGTCGGAATAGTGTTTCTCTTATATCCACCTGTTTGGGTCTGAATAGATTTACTGTAATATCTGAGACAAAGGACAGTGTGCACTCAATGCATTTACCCTTTTCTTACATCCATTCACACATTATCGTCTTGTGCTCATGCATATACTGTGTTTTTCCACGTCCTGTGACACCTGTCCTCATTGTGGCCTTTGAGGACGGTTGAAAAACGGTTCCGTCTCTTCTGCTGTAACTCCAGGATCTCCAAAAAGCCCACCGACTGATCCACCATGCCCTCCGAGCCCTCCAACAGTCATGTCCAACCCTGAAGTCTGACGTCTCTGGACTATCACCAGAATCCCAATGATGAGCCAGAAGAAGAAGTTGACCCACACAGCAGTCTGGGAGGGAGGAGCAAGCATACAAAGTGGAAATGAACTCTTTAATATGAGAATCTTAGTGATAAGCTCATGCCACAAATATTGTTTCAAACTTTATTTGATTAATGATGATTTACAGTGCCAATATGAGGAAGCTGTTTAGATGGGCTGTAAACGTTTCTTTTTTCTCATAGAGAATGGGTCGTGGAAATTGTTGCTTGACAACACAAGGTTATATAACTCCATAGTACAGTAACTGCAGACATAAAAGAAAAATACCTCAGCTCTTTGTAGATTGTTGTAGAACCTTCCTCCTTTAAGTGTGCTTTCCCACTTTCTATTCTGGGCGTCCTCACATCTTGAGAGACAGATTACGTGTTAGAAAGTTGATATTCAAGCTTGATGCCATCTTGTCCATTCAAGTAGTTATTATACGTCTCTGATATTATGGAACATGAAATCTTTCCACGAAGATGATCATAGATGGAACAAAATGTTTTTGTTTTCATATGCCAAGAAAAATAACATTATTTATAACTTGAATGGTGATAAATGAAGGTGGAGAAAAGATGACAACAGAGTGACAAAAAACACAGAAACTAGGCAAATATGACATTAAGTTCCGTTGGGCTCAAATAATTAATTTCATTTTAGTCTAGGTTGTAAGAGGCTCGGGCACTGTGGACATGTCTGTGCCTGCATTGTGTGTGTGCGTCTGTGCGTGCGTGCGTGTGAATGTTGCACCTTGTAATGTTTGGAACGCTGTGTATGACCGAGTTGCAGAGCGAGTCGCGTCCAATCTTTAACATGCAGCCTGTGATGAGCAGGAAGAACAGGAAGACACCGCACACAGCCATGATCAGATTCATCCACACACGCTCCCTGTGGAGAACAGAACAAACAAAGAGCGACTGTTTGAAGACATGGAAAAGGGAAATAAGGGAATTAAGCGTTATCACACTCTCTGACTAAATGAGGAAACAATGTCAAACTACTGTGTGCCACATATGTTCACAAGGCCTCGCCTGCTCTCTGCCCTCTTTTGATCATGTTTTTTTTCCCTTCTCATCAATTCAGCATCCTGTTCTGTTAAATAAACTTCAGGGACATCAACCAAATGAAAGAATCCCTGGCCCACCTAAAGTATATCCCCACAGGAATTTTGTTAGTCTGGGTTTTAGTGTTATAAAATGCAAAGTAAAAATTAGCAAAACACCAATACACATTGAGATCAGCAGCAATACAACAATCTCACTGGCACTGTCTCATCTTTTGTCTAGTTGCAGTCTTGAAATTATCTATTGTTTCTTTGAATATGCCATTTACAGCAAAACACCTGTTAATGTATTAACAAATATAACCATAATGGGTTTTAAACCAGAAAATAGCATATTTTCATCACATCACAAGTGTTCACTTGCCTTTGCCCCAAAACCGTCCCATATATGCCCGCATGCTTACAAAAATGAGTGGGGGAAATACTATTGGGGATGTTAGCTTTTGAGTTCCTCCGTGGGAGCATTAATGTCAGTGTTCAAAAATCCAGACTGATTTTGATTTGGTGTCTGTCAACTGCCTTGTGATATCAATGAAATAACTGTAACTTGAATGAACGTATAGTGGTAACAACCAAACTATCTCACAGCCCAGTTGATATAAAGCATAAAACGGCAACTTTAAGGAGAAGGTCATATGATGTCTGGAAGTCCACCATGTCACACTGTTATTTACCTTTTGATGTCCCCGTCGTTGCACAAAGTGTAGACCCAGTACAGAGACAGAGAGAAGCACACCACCGCCACCATGACTGATATGGCTGACACAAAATAGCACACAGACGAGGAGCTGGATGACTGGATCCTGATGAGGTTTGCTGTTGCATTGTAGCTGACGGTCCCATATAAAATACACAGACCTCCAGCATTTCCCTGAAAGACAGTAACAATAGAGCATTCAGCACACAGTTGGATTTTTGGAGTGTTATTTTGTCATTTCAGGTGTTTCCTCTGTTATTTTTGCTTCACTCAGTTCTCTGAAACTTATGCTACTTTCGAATGAGAGGAAATACACAACTCTTTTACACACACACACACACACACATCGGACCTGCTGGTCACATGATGACAACAGCGCCGGTATCTGGACACATGACTGTTGTTAAAGCGCGTGCACGCATGCATACTTCGTTTGGCGCGCCTTTGACGTTCTCATTCGTTTCCTGATGACCTGAAAGGTGTGATGTTTTTGCTTTTAGACAGTTCCGTCTAATCGGGCAGAAGAACTCAGCACTGCTGAGGGTTCACCGGCCCTGATGACTGTAGGTGAAGGAAAAGTAGCTCCCCCACCTGAGGACACAACTTACAGCAAAATGGACGCGCGTCACTTCTGCATCTTATAAAATGTGAAAATCACGCTGCTATATCAAACTAATAACTTTTATTCACGAGTGTGTCCCACGAACGTCCAATTTAAACGCACATTTGAGGAAACTACGTGTTACTCCAGTGAAATTAAATGTGGTCTTGTCTGTTTGGTGAACTTCAAACTCTCTGGCGCAGAATCACGCACTCACACTGAGCGTACCCGGAAGAGGATGGATGAAATGGCTGCATGGATGAGGACGGCTTCACATTTCAGAGAACAAACTCACCTGGACGATGGTGAGAGAAGCGGCGGCAACAATCCCGCAGACGAAACAGCTGGCGTACAGACCCAGCTCCAGCAGCAGCAGCAGCCCCGGCAGCGACACCATCCTGCCCCGGTGTCTGTGTGCTTGTGTGCGGGGAATCACCGCCAAGCCGGCCGAGGTGACATAAGTACCTTCCGGTAAAATGTTTCAAAATAAAGAATACTCCATAAACGCGATGAATCGAAAAACTTAATGAAAACCAGTAATTTTTGTGATTTTAGCTAATCTAATGATAATAATAATGCATCAACATTTCTGAATACGGGTTATGTTTAATGAAGCCTCGTTTTCCACTTTTTGAACGTTCTTGGAGAAGTAAACATAAAAAATACCAGCTTTCACTAATGATCAATCAAGAACACCGATTAACTGCCGAGCAAACATTATTTCAGCCTCCGCCATTAAAACCACATGCAATCATTACAATCTTATAATAATCCACTCACCCGCTGCTTCTTTATGCAAGAAGTGGTACACCTCAAATTTGAAGGTAAAAATATAGATATTTTTTCATCAGCTGCACTCAAAGTTACAAACCTGTCGCTCGGTGTGCTGTCTCGGTGTTTTAACTGCAGCCAGTGCTGCCCTTGAACTCTACTGGATATGCATGCCAAATTATAGGAGCGTAAAAATCATTGTATTTAGTCACACTGATGGGGTGATTAACATTGACAATGGAAGTCATACAAAACAGTTTGCCCTGGGTCAGGAGACAGTTTCATTTGATCACCGAGAAATTCTCAACTTCCCACAGAGACTGTGGGAAGCTGCATTGGTGCAACAGAAGATTGAATCCATTCCACTTGATATGGTGTATCTACACACACCATTCGTCATATGCTACAAGCCCATACTGTAATGGTAATGCATTATCAGGTGCCAAGACTTAGTGGAGGTGTGGGCGACTGAAGGATTTAGAGGTATGTCCTTCTTGTATTAGTTGTAGTCAGTGTGTGTGTGTGTCCATGTGTTTAAAGGTTAGAAGTGTTACTCCATTCCCAAAGCTCTTAATCAAACCTTGTGACCTATGTCATAAGACATAAGTTATTTTGACTCAGCACACGCCATGGAGAACCGACACAGCTGTGAGTTTGGTGGGAAATGCTTCCATCAAAAAACGTACATGAAGCATCCCATGAAAAACCCGAGAAATGATATTATGTCAATATAATGTGGTTTAAATAAAGGTTTTGGCCAAATTTGCTCATTTAGTTTTTGTCACCTCTGAGACTGACAATCATGACTTTCAGTACATCATTGGCCCTGGTTAGATTATGATCATGTAAGAAGCATTTTCACACATGTGTAATATGGGATCTTACTCATGATGACCAGAGTTATTACTAACAAACTTGGACCATTCTTACTAGAATGCATTATGTCTCTGAAGCTTTTTGGCCTGTTCTTCTCCCTGGGAAAAAAAGAAAACAGGGTCACATGAGCTTTATAGATGTAAAAGTGTAACAGATCAAGTACCTCTGTGGCATTGCATCGCCAGAAAATGTCAAGAAAATGTCAAGAAAGTTGTAAACGCTGGTGGAACTGGAGAGGACCGTATCTGTTTCCGGAACAAGTCTACGACAAAGTGCCTATTGAAAGGTATGAATGGTGAAGTCATCGCTGGAGTCATATAAAAAAGGGCATCAATGTCAGGAAGAATAATGTTGTATATAATATAGATTGGATATACTTTATTGGCCATAAGGGAAATTTTTGAAGGCCAGCATTAGCTTTGTCAGACTGTTAACACAGTACAATGAAAACTGGCTGATCCAGGCTAACATAATCCATCTGCACTCGCAATTCCCATCTTTAAGACAATAAACTCATCTCCAAGCCAAACATTTGACATATCTTTAAATAACATGAGACTGAACTGTGAACTGGTTATTGTTCAATTTTTAACATCACTTCTAGAATGTAAAAATACAGTTGTCAAAACACCTGCAAGAGAAGCAGCACCAGAGTGCTGGATTTCATTTTCATCTGTATACAGCTACAGCAAAGCAAGCAGACCATACCACTATAAAACATCTGATCATCACTCTCTTCATTTTTCGGTAAGTAGCCTCGACCCTGTTTATGTGTCCTTCCACGTTGTCTAATGAGGCTGCACTGATGATCGTGGTTAACAAATGCGACATAATTCAAGCTATGAGTGATATTTAATCTACATAAACTGTGGTAGCATACAACACACAATGTCGATGTGTGTATTGTCTGAGTTACCACCTTCAAAACCAACATCTGTTCTTATCCATGTTGGTTTAAGTTACCTAATTCCTGTAATCTGAGGGTTTACAGACTGATGTGATATTAATTGTAAAACTAACAATTTCTCAACGATAATCCACTTTAAAAAAAGATTAAAGATTAAAGATTAAATTAAAGATTTGGTTGTTTCAAATTTTGCACCTTTAGTAACATTTCCCGATGTAAATTGTAGTCTGTTTACTCTCGAATGTTTAGCCGAAGCTAACTTAAAGATAGCTCATTTAGGCTAACTGTTAGCTAACTTCAGGAAGCCCGACTGAACAAACAAGTGGAAAATAACTTTTTAAAACTACTTTGGTTCTTCTATATTTATATTTGTATATTAATACGTGTAGCGGCCCAATACACGCAGTGCTCTATCTGGTATCGGAAAAGCTAACGTTTACAACCGTGGTAACGTCAGTAGAACACATAGACAGGTGTTAGCACCTGAGCTAGTGAGCAGTTGATGCTAAAAGTCCAGGTTGTAAATTATAACTTCGGTTGCACATTTGAATATAAATTGAGAAAAACGGAGACAATCATACTTTCAGGCTTAGTCTTCTCCTTCCCAAGGGTGTCAAAACAATTGGCGTTGAAATATCCCACAATAGTGTCACACCATAAGATTTTCATTTGTGTGACAAAATGGAACTGACTCAAAACATTATGCTTGGAATTGGAAAAGAGCAGGCTCACAAATAGACATCTGTGTTATTTTCATGTATTTTCTTTTGAGAATCTTTCTTATTCTAAGTTCTTACTTGTCTGACGTGTCGTTCTGCACAATATTGAGAGGGTTTTTATTCGTACGTTTGACACTGAAGACATCCACCCTTATGAAAATAGCCGGCCACATGTAAACGTAACCTTAATAAAGGATCTATCTTTGGCCTTTTCCTGAGGTGTTTTTGTTATTCCTCCAGATCATTGTATATAATCTTGACCATAATCATGAATGGTTATAAAACATTGGTGGGGAAGCAGCAATGTGAGCAGCCCGTATCAGAAATCCCAAGACCTGTGACCATTGAGGGGGAGCAGCTGCCCTACCCCGACCTGGTCCCGGTGGCTTTCAGGCTGGGACAAAGCACCAGACCCCGGAGTTGTTTTCTGAAAGTGGCTTGCAGCCCATATCCTTTTTACTGAGTGTGTGCTTGTGTAAAACCTGTTAGAACCTGATATGTGCAATAGTAATAATAATAACAATGCTAATTGTATTGTTATAATACCATGGAAAGTATGCAGTTTTAAGCCTGAAGTCCTTATGATGATCTTCCCTCTTCTTCTGTTGAACTATTTGATTGAATAAATATACTCTCATCCTGTGACCTTTCACCTTAACCGCTGCTGCCACATGGATGGATATTGTATCCATATTGGTGATCCTAATGAACTGTGTGTTACTGGGCATATACAAACCCTGTGAGAAGTGGGGCCTCATCCCACAGGTCAGTGACACTCCTCCCCTGGTCTCTCATGAGTGGCACTGGTTGGGGAATTTATGTATACTGTGTCTAAAGCACACTTTGATTTCTCACCACTAAAGCATGTCCATGTCCTGTGTTTCAATGAGACACTTTGATATTGACAGCAAATTATGTTTTTGATTGGAGGACGAAACTTGAGGTTCGGTCTAGTCTGAGTCACACGCTTCATCTACACTTTTCTGCTTTTACAGCAGGTTGCAAAGTATTTGAAAAGGAACACGGACATGTCAAACCACATTCAGTGTAATATATAATGCTCTAAAAATGCACTTTTATCATTTGTGGTCAGATACTGGATGCTCTCAGCTTTCTATTCTTCACAATGGAAATGCTCATCAAGATGGTGGCCCTGGGAGTCTCTGGACATGAGAGAAGCTACCTGAGAAACAACTGGAACAAGTTGGATGTTTTCATCTTCTTTGGAGAGTTAGTGTACCGCAGATATATTCTCTCTGCTCTGGCTTTCCTCTGAGCCTTATCTCCTGTTTTTGAGAATCCATGTAAAAAAAATGTTAATGTATGTAGGATCTTAATTTTGGAATTGTCCGCAACTGTCTTCAGGCTGCTGAATTATTTTCTGGCTTTGCTTGGGATAAAGCTAAATGTCGGCACAGTGCTCAAGCTGATGCGACTCTTGAGCAGAGTTTCAAGTAAGTCAAGTTCACAAAACTTACATTTCATACCAGCCATTCTAATCAGAGAGATTATTTAAAGAAAAAAATGTTCAGTTCTTCAAAATGAAATGAACTGGTTTTGTAGCATGTTGTTTTAGTAAATCTGTGTATATATGTGTGTAAAATGGAGTTAAACGTTTTTGCAGTTTTTATTTATGTCTCATTAATTACTGTCATCCACCAGTGTCAGAGAATGACAAAACCACCATGCAGAGTATTGTTTATTTACTTTGCTGGGTTTTGGCTCTATTTAAACTTAATGTAATATTGCGTTACTGACATCCTCCTCTGGTCTGTGCAGGTATGCGAGATCTGACAACGATACTGGTAAACATCTTGCCGATGCTCCTAAATGTTCTCATCCTCTACATATTAATCCTGCTCATATTCGGCATAATGGGAGTTCAGCTGTGGGCAGGGCAACTGCGCAACCGCTGCTTCCTTGGAGCAGACGTCCCCAAGTAAGAGATCTGCACTTTCCTCTCCTTCTTTGTTATGTCTGGGCAGTCATAACAATTATCATTAAACTTCCAGTTATTTTAGCAGTTACTATTCAATTATAGTTTGACCTAAACAAGGAAGGAAAAGTGCTCGTAAATGACGTAAAGATAACAAAAATGTCATTTTAATTAGACAATGTTAGATGCATTTTGTAATAAATGTTAGTAAATGTTTCTGTTTCAGCTTCAGTGCAGAGACTTTCCATTGTAGAAGATGCTATTGGTGTTTTCTCTATCCAGGTACAACAACATGACCTTAAGTCCATACTTTGTGTCCAAGTATGGTGGAAGGCTCCCGTTCATTTGTTCGAAAAACCCCAACAGCGGGTTGCGGCACTGCCATGATGTGCCAGTATACATCCACAATGGGGAGAACTGCTCAATGGCTCTTCTCAGCCACGCTCCAGCTGCAAGCAACTTATCAGTCCCTGTACAGGTCAATGGTTGCGTGAACTGGAACATATACTATAATGTGTGTCGCACAGGGGACGACAACCCCTACATGGGAGCCATCAGCTTTGACAACATTGGCTACACCTTGATTGCCTTGTTCCAGGTGAGAAAAGCTTTGATATGTTCAGAAATACGTTTGTATCTGGGTGACGTCTGTTAGGAGCTTGGAACTGCACTTTATTTTTGCTCCTGGAGTGGCTTCATGTGCCGTTTGCCGCATGTCATCTATTAATCATCTGTGAGGAACCCTTCATAACTTTTGAGTACATGGTGGTGAAGTTTTTATTTCCTGTGCAGGTTGTCACACTGGAAGGATGGACGGACATCATGTTTTATGTCATGGATGTTCATTCCTTCTGGACTTTCATCTTTTTTGTAATCCTCACCATTGTAAGTAGCTTATCTTTCTTTTGAGACCTTTTTGAGAACTTTTTTCTTTCCATCATATTTTCTTTGTCAGGGCTTCATTAAATTGAGGCCAGTGATAATTCCTTATCTGTGATGTTGCTGCATCACTGAAGCTCTTTACTTTCTCAACCAGATTGGCTCCTTCATCATGATGAATGTCTGTGCGGTTGTCATTGCCACAAAGTTCTCTGAGTCCATGACCAGCGTCACAGTGGAACTTGAAAACCCTGTCAGACAGTTCTGTAAAAAGTTAAGCAGCGGGCTGTTAAATCTACTGCACTGCAACAGGTAATGTGTAATAATGTGTAATGTGTAATGTTTGCAGTTGTATCTTGTACCAAAATGTATTCTCAGCAAAAAAGAAGTTTTCTTTTAAAAGCGATCCACACATGCACACATTACCTGGACACGTTAACTTGAAAACCCTCTTTGTGCCAGCAGTCAAGATAATAGGGTGACACCCTCTGACAACAATGGCAACGGTCACAGCATAATGGTGAGATTGGTCAACGGCTTTTTTAAGTAAAATCACCTTCATCAGACGCAGCTTCAGTGTTTCACCAACTCCAACTTCATCTGTCTTCCAGAACACTTTGTGGTTTTCACTCAGGAGACGGCTTAGGAAGATTGTTAACCACAAATCCTTTGACCGTGTGATCATGGTAGCCGTCATGTTCAATATCATGACCATAGCCATAGACCATCATGGAAAGGTGAGGAGCAACCTGAAAGGGGAATAGCAGAATGAACAATCAAACACTTTTTTTAAAATCATTGTTTATACCTCTTTGCATTTGTACATTCTTCACCTTTCGCCCTTTTCAGTCTGAGTTAGTGGCAGAAGTACTGAATGTTAGTAACATTGTCTTCACCATCATATTCCTTGTGGAGCTGGTCTTAAAGCTGCTGGCTCTCAAGTATCTATATTTCAACAACCCACACAACATCTTTGATTTTGTTATTGTCATCATCAGGTGAATATGACCTAAATTCAATTTGTGGTTGTGGCTGCCAAAGAGTGCATTATAATTTCAGTATTATTTTATTGTGGGTTTCCAGTTTGTGGGAGATGATAGCTAAAACTGATAGCAGGCTGTCCATCCTGCGTGCATTTCGTCTTCTGCGTCTTGTGCGGCTGCTTCGTTTCCTCCCTTACTTGAAAAAACTGCTGTTCAGACTCTTGCTGACCATGAAGGAGGGAGCTTCACTGTTCAAGCTTCTGCTGTTCTTCAACATCATCTTCAGGTGTGCTCCACTAAATCTTTCCTCTCCGTGTGTCTGTGCCTGTCGCACCGCTGCTGTAATGCTTACAGGATGCTCATGTTGTCTGAGGGTGACAGTGCTGTGTCGTTTCTCTGCAGCGTGATAGGCATGTGTCTGTTTGGTGGTACCACCCACAGTGGAAGTGCTGTCAATGACCGGATGAATTTTGACTCCATGCTATGGTCCATGGTCACTGTACTGCAGGTCATTCTTTAGTCCCAATCTGTGCCATCATCATCATATTCCATCATAATTTGTACATTGATCTCCATCTGTGTCGTTCTCTTTTATCTAGATCCTGACTGGAGAGGACTGGAACCTGGTGATGTATAATGCAATGGATGCCACCTCCCCATGGGCCTTCTTCTACTTTTTCACCATTATTGTTGGGGGAAGACATGTTCTTCTCAACATACTTGTGGGCATTGTTGTCAAGACCTTCCAAGACATGGTGAATGGCCCCTTGTCATACCTCTGTTCTTTTTCAACACACAGCCTTCTTGGCTTTTTGTTGCGGGACTCTCATTTACATTGACACCTATTCTGAACTCTCATTTGATTTAGGACACCTCAGTTGAAAATGCCTCTTCAACCGACACTGAGAGCAGTCTCTCCCAGAATGAAGAAAACAATGTGGAAAAGGTAAGTTCCTCAGTCATATTCCATCTTCAGAATCTATTGTGACATCCTCGTCTTTGATGAGGTAGTAAGTTTGGATAGTTATGTTGTTTTGCTCAATCTAGCATATCCCGCACATTCACCCAACGCATTTCTCACTCCATTCTTTTTTTATTCAGTGTGTCTCAACAGAGGATCAAGTCCCCGCTGCACAATGCTGCAACTCCGCTGAGCTCAGATACTATCAGGTTTTCACTGCAATGATGTAGCAGCAAGGACTCAAAATAAAGTTGTAAAGCAGTGATGATATGTGTAAACATTTACCCTTGCAGATAAACTCGGCCCAAACGCTGCAGCACTGGTGTAGAAAGCACAGGGACTGGTCTTTCTTTGTGCTTTCCCCACAGAACCGGTGAGTCCTTTTTAGGTTTTTCTTCCCATAGTTGGATAAAGACGGAGTAATAAAGGAACAGGATTAGAAATTAGAAAATGAATCATTTCATTTAAATCAATGTTGTTGATTTAATACAATAGCCTGTTTCTGCTTGCGTGTGTTTAGGTTCCGAATCGTTTGCCAACGTTTGATCAGTCACTCTGTTTTCGACCATCTGATCCTGCTCCTTATTCTGCTGAGTTGTGTCACTCTTGCCCTGGAGAGGCCTGAGATAGACCCGAGAAGCATGGTGAGGAGCATGTGTGTGAACCACAGTTACTGTTCAAGTGGAGATGGAGACAAACACACAACTGCACATCGCGCAAACATAGTAGAATAAATAAAGGCAGATGCACACACACTCAGGGTATGTGCTCACACAGTGGTGACGCTGAATGTAATATGTGATTAAACATAAGAAAGATGAGTCTGTTCACATAGAATACTATGGATGGATGCAGGTTAAAACTAAATCTCACTCTTCCCCTTAGGAACGACAAATCCTGAGTATTAGCAATTACATCTTCTCTGCAATCTTCCTGGTAGAGATGCTCATTAAGGTAAACAGCAGAATTGTTTATGTAACTGCAGCGGCCATCAGTGGGTGTGAAATGACAATATTTAACTCACTGATAAATAGTTACTTCATGACCTTACTTTTCCTCGCCAACCCCTGCTGGCTTACGATCAGCTATGAATGGGTTCTCCAGTGTTAGTTTGATTGGCAAACAGATTCTGTCGTTCAGATTTTCCGCTGGTTTTCGTAAGTTTTCTGAAGTTCTGGCTTGATGTTGTGTTATTGTCACACCAGGTTGTAGCTAAGGGGTTTGTGTATGGAGATAACAGCTACTGCCAGTCTTGCTGGGATGTCATGGATGGTTTGTTGGTGATCCTGTCTTTGGTCACCATCATCCTCCCGCTGGTCAGTTCAGGAGCAAGCAGCAACCTTGGAATTTTAAAGGTTTTGCGCCTGTTTCGCGCCTTTCGCCCACTGAGGTACGTAGTTTAATTGTGTGTGTGTGTTTAAGCACCTCATCTTATTCTGTTGCATATCTCGATTTTGTTATTTGATGTTTGTGCTCCAGGGTGATCAAGCGAGCACCAAAACTGAAGCTGGCTGTGAAGGCTCTGATGGCCTCGTTCAAACCCATTGGAAACATCGTTGTCATTTGCTGCATCCTGTTCTTATGCTATGGCCTGATCGGGGTGCAGGTAAATTGGCATTGCACACATGCCTACACTAAACTCACTCTCCTTATTCTTGGCATGAAAAGGTTAAAGGTCCCATATTGTTCAAAATTACTAACTAAGTGTTTTTTAATCATACATCAGGTCAGATTAAATGATCATAATAATGCGGTAGCTTTTATAAATATATCTTTTTATGGGTAGACACTTTCATATTAAACTCCAAAAGTGTAAATTGTGGGACCTTCCAGCTTTAATGCAGCTTAAAAATAAAGTCAAGTAAAGTAAAGTAATGGAAACTGTCTTCATCTCACACAAACATTGCAGTTGTTCAAAGGGAAGTTTTACCACTGCGTTGGCGAAGACTTAAGAAACATCACCAACAAGGACGAGTGTCTTTCAGCAGACTTTCAATGGGTCGAAAAGCCATTCAACTTTAACAACCTGCTTCAGGTAATGCACTGAAAAGGAGGAGAGAAAGGAAGAGGAAGAGGGAGATGTGGGGTTTGACAACACAATGACAACACACTGTTAAGTAGGTAGAAAGGAAGGAATCAGGAGTCAGAAATCTTCAGGCAGCACTGCTGGTTGAGTGCTAAGCACACATGTCATGTTATCACAGCAGCCTGGGTTTCATTACAGCATGAGGCCTAAGCTGCAGGTCCTCTCCCTCTCTGTCTCCCTCTTTCCTATTGGCCTCTATGCCACTCACTGGTTAAGGTAAAAGCATAAACCCCCCCCCCCCAAAAAAAAAGAAACAATATCTTCTAGCTGTTGAAAAAGAATCAGTAGAAATCCACTTGGCCACATTATATCAGTTGTTTGCCTGATGTCTGTCTGTTGTTCCCCATCCAGGCTCTGATCACCTTGTTTGTAATGTTCTCGAGGGATGGCTGGGTCAATATAATGTATGATGGGCTGGATGCAGTGGAAGTAGACCAGCAGGTATGTGTTTTTACACAGTGGACAGCGGCTTACACCAAGCCTTATATCATACCTTACACTTTGGTATCTTCTTTCAGCCCGTGAGGAACTACAATGAGTGGATGGTCCTGTATTTCATTTCTTTCTTGATTTTGAGCTTCTTTCTCCTGGATATGTTCATCGGCGTGATGGTGGAGACCTTCCACGAGTGTCAGCAGGAGCAAAAAAGACTCGACGAAATAGAGAGAGAAAACGGCACGGAGCAAGATGAACCCATAGGTACAGAAAAAAACCTGATTAGAGCAGCTTGAAATGCTGTCAGGTTTACGTGATTGTAGCATTGGATTTGGTTTCTCTCTGCGTCCAAGTCTGTAATTTTTGTGTTTGCGTGTGTGTTTGGGTAGAAACAGCAGCTGAGCAGATCCCATATTGCAGAGACTACTCCTCCATCCGTCGGTTTGTTTACAAATTATGTTCCAGCAAAGGCCTAGATCTCTTCATGACTGTGACAATTATTGCCAACGTCTTAGTAATGGCTGCCGAGCATTATCAGCAACCTCAGGTAATTTACACCGATACGCACATTCTCAGACACACTGTTTAGAGTTTGAGCTTAAACGCTGAATTAGCATGGGCTGTGATGGACAGCCCCTAAACCTGTGTTCGTGTGTGTTTTTAGTATGTAGAAGATCTTCTGGAATACAGCTACTATATGTTCACGGCCATCCTGAGCACTGAAGTGCTGCTGAAGCTTGTGGCCTTTGGTATAAGGAGGTTCATGGTCGTCAGGTAACACACACAACGCCTCAGTCATGCCAGATTCAACACAAACGTTCCCTTGTATGAACTAATTTGATTTTGTTCATCAAACGCCAAGTTCACTATGACGACAAAAAATATGTTTACTCTTAAGTCAATATTTGACACACCATTTATGAAAATAAGTCAGGAATCGTTCATGTTTTGCATGATTTATAGAATTCAGGATAAACAGGGTTGTAACCAGACACGGCCTAACTCCAGTTTTCCTTAGTCTGTTTTCTGTCTGAAATGTTTCAATGAGTGTGAAATGATTCCAGAAGTGCTTTGCTTTGTTGTAGGGAAACTTTAATCTTGCCTTTTAGGAAAATCTCAATTCAAGGTGTATGACCATGATGTTTGTGTGTAGATGGAATCTGCTGGATGTCTTCATAGTTTTGGTCTCAATCATCACCATCATTCTTGACCAGATGAAAATGGAATACGTAGTTCCAGTCAATCCCAGCATCCTGAGAGTCTGTAGAGCACTACGATTAGCACAAGGTCCACACGCACAAACACTAACACACGCACACAAACTGGACAAAATGAAATTACGGGACTAATTCTTGAATGTTGGGTATGCACATCTCCGGTCTTAGTGCTGAAGGCCAGAAGGATACGAGTCCTTCTGAAAACCATTGTCAAGACGCTGTCGCAGGTGAAGCCAGACACTGTGGAGCTGACTCATTCGGACTTGTTTTGCACAGGGAGCTGTTTGCTTTGAGTTGATCAGCTTTTTGATTTCAGGTTGGAAACATTTGCCTCCTGTTTTTGTTTTTCTTTTTCATCTATGCTGTTTTGGGAGTGGAGCTCTTTGGCCGCCTAGGTCAGTCACACACTCAGACCCACAGACACACACGCACGCACTTTGCAGTGATACTCATGGCTTCCGTTACCTAGCAACCATAACAACAGTGTATCACAAGCTTTACAATTTTACTGCCCAGGGTTGCAACTTGTTGGGATCTGCCTTTGCTGTCCAGGATAAGGACACGTTCAAAGGGGCAGCTCAGTTGCTCTGCTGGGTCTTTAAGCAGCCTGTGGCTGCTGAATTTGCACACAGTTTATCTTTGTGTGTCTGTTGTGTATATGTGTTAATCAGAATGCAGCGATGACCATCCATGTCAAGGTTTACATCGCTATTTCAACTTTAAGCATTTTGGGATTGCCATTCTCACACTGTACCAAGTGTGCACAGGAGACAACTGGAGCGGCATTTTGAAAGTATGCACACACTCATTCAGTTATTCATACTCATACACAACCTCTACACACATTCACAAAGTAGGGGCGTAATAGCAACAGCAACAGCTGAGCGGTCACCCTGGAAGTATAAAATTCAAACTACAGGTGCACTCATTGATAACTGGACATAAACACCTCCATCATATTTGTTCTTAGGTCTTCAGTTTCTTACAGTCCATGTGCCTCTCCTGCTTCCTCTCTGAGTCTCGATCTGTGTCTCACCAGGACACGATGAGGGAGTGTCGGCCAAATGATGCCGGCTGTTCCAGCTACATGCCCTGGATCGCTCCCATTTACTTTTCGTCTTTTGTGATCATGGCCCAGTTTGTGCTGGTGAACCTGGTGGTGGCAACAATTGCACAGGCTCTGGATGACAGCAGAGAGGTTTGAGCAGTACAAACACACAGTCGCTCTCTGGCAGGAGCAGTAGTGATTTTTTTTATTTTCATGATTTCAGCAATTGACATTCCGCCAATCTCCTGGTAATATTTATGGATAAAACTGAAGTATATTTACTTTACTTAAATTAGACTGAATTTAATTCCACTTAATGAACATTTTGAAACTTTCTTGTGTGAATAATTCAAAGTAACACTAACATAACAGAAGAATATTTTAACATTTCAGAGAAATCCTACTAACACCCGTCTCCCTGTGAAGGAAGAAATGATGCTGGAAGCTGAGCAGGCCCTGCAGTCTCCAGATGAGAGCATTACAATCACAGACGCTTTACATGCTGGTGCTTTGGATCAGATCCGCATCCACAGAAGCTCTGAGAGTCTCGGAAGTCTCGGAGAGTAATGAGCTACTTTTTGTATAGTTTTTTAGGATTTTGTTGTTGTAGTGATGAAGTGTGGTGATTGTAATTGTGATCATTTTTATCTTTATTTTTTTATTGTAACAATAGTAGTAGTAGATAGTAGTAGTTCTGTGTTTTTACTGCATATGTTGATTTAGTGCTGATTGAAAATATGCAATATTGTACAATACAATCTAGAAAACTAAATTGATTTTGGCATTTTTAAGCAATCAAAGGGAGACATTGATAATGTCATGTAAAGTTTTTTTAGCTTCACAGCAGCTCTTTAAACATCCAGAGATTGGACAGCTGTTGCTGTTGCCTTTAGAAGAAAGTCAGCGTGACTCCCAAGAAGTCTCATTCCTGCAGTCAAATCATTCATCTCTAAAGAATACACGTAGATTGAGCTGACTGTGACTTGATGTACATTTATGGAAATGAATAAGAATAATTTCCCAAATCTGGGTTGGATTGATCATCGTGTAACCTGGAAGTGCTGGAGGACATTGGTTACACAGGTTACACATACCATACTTACCATTGACAACAGAACAGTCTTTGTTTCCTGAGGCACAGAAAAAGATTCTGTCACTTTTGTATCGTTCATCTCAGCAAACTGGCTGAGATCAGATGAAACATTTCCCTGATGCTCCCTGCTTTTCTGCAGTACCTCGTAAGGCATTTCTTTTTTTTTCACTTGCAGAAGAAATACCAACCCACTGAAAATATGTTATATTATGTATAACATGGGAATTAGGACAGGTCTGATTCTGCCGCATTTTTAACAGCACTGCAACATTTCTGGAGTTTCCCTTCAGAGTCAATCAGTACTTAAATCTCCAGGAGTTTATTACTGTGATACAGATCGGTCTGAAATTAGACTACAAGTGAAACCGTCATGTTATATCTCTGTAGAGTGTCATTGGTGCCTTTAAACATGTTAATTACTGTAATTAATGTATAAATAGATGACACCAAAATCCAATGAATGACTGGAATCTGCCCTGGATCATTCTCACATGTGGACCTGGGAAGCACAGAGAGACACCCGGGATCGTTTACATGTAGCGTGCTCCCCCTCGTATTGCCCATATAAATGAATACCAAAATGTCAGCTGATATCAAGCAGAAATCTGGGTCGAACCAGGAGGCAGCGTCCACCTTGTTAGTCAAAAACAGCCAGGAGCTCAAATGCATGCTTCAGATTTCTGTGAGACTCCTGTGGTTTCAGTGTTTGAATGTATTGCTAGCACACCAGTTTAGCTGTGTGTTTGTGTGTGTGACATCTCAGGTGGTTAGACTTAGTCCCAGACTGAGCCTCTTACGAAGCCAGCATCCAAGTATTAGTATCAGAGCAAGTGTGTGTATGTGATTGTGTTGTTAGATTAAAGGCTTAACATACGATGGTATTAGTGCTGATATGGTTTCTGTCATGTGTGTGTGTGTGACTCCAGACATCATCACAACACAGGCCTGGCATCACTTTAATTCACCGATAAGTTGAAACGTCAAAATACACCAAAGTTTGAATGAGGCACAGAAATACGCTGAAGAACAGATCATGTGTACAATATAAAAGTGAGGCTGATAAAGGTAATGAGAGAAAACATACAAGATTACAATAGAAAATTGAATTTAGGAAACATGCAGTTGAAAACACGTCACAGTTTACATATGGGCTTGTTTTCAGAGAGCGTGATTGAGGCAGAAGAGGCCTCTGTCTGCAGCAGGCAGCCATTAACAGAAGCTGTGTCTTCTAGATTAAAGAGTGATGATACACAGCAGGTGGGCAAAGGCTCAGAACCTTTCAGGAAACAAATGTCAATAGATACTAACTGTGGAACCGGCCTATTTATTTTAAGCATCACATTAAGGAAATACAAAAACCTAAGTAATTATTCTAACAACAACAACAACAAAACATTAATTTAACCATTTTAAATTCCATATATTTTCCCTTTCAGCAGAATTTTAATTACAATTTCATTACATTGTGCCATCATGTACAAAAGCTTTGTAATAATGTCATATTTAACAGATAGATGAATACACCAGCAAAATAAATCCACGGACTGAAACCACTGACCTGATTGTCCTATGAAACAAGGGTAACTTCCTTTTTTTATAATCTTACAGTTAACCAAATGAAATTATGTAACATTCAATCTAACAAGTACTAATGTCTCCTGATTCCTCATGGATACAAAAGCAAACTTCAGGTGACTGGAAACCTGACAGCCTCATGCTGTTAGAGATGATAACAAGGGGAGCATCCTTGCAGTGGAAAATTTCAGTCGATCTGAAATCTAAATGCTGGGGGGATCAGGTGAAAACATAAGTTCAGACACTCCAGAAACAATAACAAGAGTTTCTCCCTGGCAAAGAACAATTATATTTCAGCAGTCTGAAATGAAAAACGATAAACATTCTTAGTGATTATGATGTTATGATGAGTCTGACCCTGCACTTTGCTCCAAGTGGAAGCGACGATTAGGGAAATCTGAGCAACTTATGATGAAATCAGGAATTTGAAGCATGCATTTGAGCAGCAGCTCTGTTTCATTCCTGAAATGTGGCATGGTATTGTATTTTTTTTTTTTTTTTAATAAATCATTCATAGTATTTCACAAGAGGAAGTCAGGGAATGCATACCACCTTTTCATGTAAATCATTCATGTGAAGTCAGAGTGCAGTTCACAAGTTTAGACCACACGTGACAACAGGATTCCCCATGTCGACAAACATTTCCATAGCAGGATGTGTGTGTCTGCAGCCATTCTTATTTTCATGACACTTTAACCAAACTGTGTAGCAGCACTGTGTTTCACAGTCCAACTGTTCTGACCATTTTAAGTCAATGGTATGGTAATGGTTTTCAATAAGTGCATTCACAAGACTCTTGTCACAGCGTGATAAGAGTGTGTCAGTCTACTGTTGACCCTGTTTGTCAGTCTCTTTGTGCATGTATGTGTTTGTCTGTACACTCTGCTGAGCAAAAACACAATCTTTTTTTACCAAATGAATAAATCATGTATAATCAAACCAAATGGATTTCCTCACACAAGCTATAACCTGAAACAGTTTGAAATGGTGCTGTCCAATGGTGCTTCTAAATGATTCCCTTTTTTATGTGAGTTTGTTTGTGCATGCAATTTGTGCATTTGAATACCAGATAAAGGCAGTTCTTTCTTTCCTCAGCCCACAGGACAACCAGGCAGTCTGAAGGCATCTGGTACAGGGCAATCAAGCTTACAAATGATTTTATAAATCCCTTTTTTCCAGCAGGGGTCGCTGTCTCTCCCAGTCCAAATGGCTGAATAAAACTCCCTCAGAGCGACCTCTGACACTTCAATAAATCTCTCTGGGACCTGCAGGAGGAAATATGAATGTAAGAAGATAAAAAACCTGAGCCCGACATGGACCTCACAGCTTCCCACATCACGCTTGGCTAAAGCATCTCAGTATCTCAGAAACATTAGATCTTCAATTTCATCCTGAACTGTGCAGTTGGAAATATATACAAGCAATGTGTGGCAGTAATTCTCTGCTTTCAAGTCCTTCTGTGTTGGATTGGACTAAAAACTCTTCATCCCATTTGAATATTCCTATATATGTTATACAACACGGAAATTATACTGCTCCTGAATGCACAACTGCACAACTGCTCAGCCATTGCACTATTACAAAAGACTAACCAGAGTCAAGGTCCTCAGTTTCACACAGACAAGAGTTACACAGTTATCAGGCTGAAAGCTGTGGCTGCTGTGAGAAATGGACACACACTCCTTACCTGGTAGACGTTACTTTTGTTGTAGTGCATGTTGAGTATGCGGTAGAGTTCCGTATCACGGCCCACTCGCAGCTGATTCTCTCTGCCCAGACGAGGTGCACCATCCCTAATAAGAAGGTAGGCAAACACACTTCATCCTCAGGCGATACAAAATGCATATGTTCAATTTATTTTTATTATGTACAATTAACATGAATGAATAATTAATTCTCTGTGACAATTTCCTGGTTTTAAATAATTAAGGCAACTATACAAATTAATGTTTTAAAATGTATTTGGTGTTAAATGATAATGGAAGCAGTGATCCAGAGATTATATAGGTTAAATAGGTCTCATGCTCTCCTCTTCAAGTTGCCACATACAATGCAGTGCTATGTATGCACAGCAGCTGGAGCGTAAATGAATAGCCTTAATATAAAAATTCAGAGCAGAATACTAGTTGCTAAAAAGTACAGTCAAAAAACAGAAATTTTGCAGCAAATGATTTGACATGAAGCAGTGCCAACCCAAACCAACCGGGTGAGAGCCTCGCGGACAGCCTGCCGCGCAAAGCGCTCCATCTGGATGTAGAAGAACTCCCTGAAGTTACTGAACCACTTAATCATCTGGGAGGTCACACAGCGGTTAAACTAAATGAAAAGGAACAACAGAAAGGGTGAAGAAAGGGTGGTGCACCTTAGATTAATGCATTTCACAATAACATACCAATTTGTTGCAAACATCTGGTTATGGGTAATGCTTATTTCTAATCAGAGACAACAAAGTTACTGCTCAATTAAAATATCCTCCAACCGCACTCCAGTGGTGAGAAGAAAATATAACTATAAAATCGTATCTACTTCTAATACATTGAGAGTAATTCTCTTATTTTTACAACTGTTAATCAAAGAAAATGTAATAATATCAAAGGGTGTGATATCTGAATAAATGACCATCACATTAACAAACTTGATTAGGACTGTTAATGTGACTAAATACATAGTACTTTTTAAAAAATATATACTTGCATTTACTTTTTTAATACTTTTTTAATTTCATGTATCGCCACTGTGATGTATGGTGTCAAACATTTGACCCTGAGTGTATATTAAATATATAATTGATAAAATAGTTACATTTTAGTTATGTGAAAGCATGTTTACTGGCAGATCTTATGGTGGTGACAAGGAAACACACCTTGACATCAGGGAAGTACGTCTTTAGTGTGTTGGAGCTGGGATAGCGAGTGTAGAAGAACATGAGCTTGGCCTTCTTCAGATGACAAGGAGACAAGCCCTCCTGGGTGTATACATGAGGCAAGAGTCAAGGAGATATACATTTTAAACACACACATCAACACAAACACCACTCTCCATTTCTTCCTCCTTAAGGACAAAAGGATATTCCCCCAGCTGTTAGGTAGAGCTCTCCTCCGTCCATCCCTCCTCCTCTCATTCCCCCGTCTCCTCTCATCCCTCGTTCCCTCTCTCTGCCTCCATGAGCATGACGAGCAAGGGAGGGGTCCAGGTGCCCAAGCAAGGGGAGTGGGGGGAAGGAGGGGTGAGATGAGAACTCCAAGAAAGGGTCGGCGTTTAGATAGTCCTTGCGGGACGGGGCCAGATGGGGGAGCTGGGGGTGGTGAAGAGTGCGAGAAAAGAGTTGTTGCATTGAGTAGTGCAGGAGTGGGAGTGGGAGAGGAGGAGGAGGAGGAGGAGGGGGAGGCGCAGGGAAGGAAGAGGAGGAAGAAGAGGAAGAGGATGAAGATGGATGGAAAGAGGAAGCGTCCTTGGTTTGTGAAGCTGGAGGTAAGAGGGGAGGGTGAGAGAGAGGAGGAGGGCGAGGTAGAGAAGGCTGGTGTAGGGAGAGGCTTGGGTGAGAGGGGTTCAGGTGGGCAGAGAGAGGTGGGCCTAGAAGTGGATGGGACTTTCGTATGTCAGGTGACCTTTGAACTGCCAATGGCATTGTCAGATCTGATGGCTCAGTGCGATGTGACTGTCCTGGAGGTCCAGCGCTCCCATTACTCATCTGTTGGAGCTGCTTCTCTCTTTCGCCCTCCTGCCCCCCTGTCTTTTCCTCCTTCCCTCTCGTTTTTTGCTCCCCTCTTCCTCGTGTTAACAGTCCTGTCCACACTCCCCTCTCCCTCCCACCATCATTTCCCATGTCAGATGGGAGGAAAGAAATGGCGGCAGGAGGAGAGGATGGAGAGGAATCTGTTGTTTCAGTGTAAAGGCGGAGAACTCGGTCGATGACTCGGGCCACAGCACTGCCCAGCTCCAGCTTCAGGGCTTGAGCAAACTTCTGACCTCCTTCCTCACCTTCATCCTCTACCCCCCCATCCCAATCTCCTCCTATCAGTCCTCCACAGTCCAACCATAAACCTGCTCCCTCCATCACACCCTCCAATTGCAAGCCTCCTCTTCCTCTCTCCATTCTTCCATCTCTCTCTTTTGGCCTCTCTTCTCTCCGCTTGTGGATGTGAAAGTTGTTGAAGGGGGAAGCAGAGAGGAGAGAAAATGATTCTTTTTCCACCTCTCCACCATCGATGTCCTCTTCATCATACATCCCCTCTGTAATATCTTCCTCTTCCATCATTCCTATGTCTCCATCTCCCCCGTCTGTTGCTCTTCTGTTTCCATTTCTGTGCCTCCTTTTATTCTCCTCCTCTGCCATGTGCTTCTCCCCAAAAGCCCTCCATACTTTCTCCTGAAGGGCCTGCAGTCTCTCTTTTGCCTCCTCCAGCTGTTCTTTCAGCTCTTCCCTTTCCCGTCTCTTCCCTTCTCTTCCTCCTTCCCTTCCTCCCTCACGCTTCCTACCTCCCTCATCTGTCTCTCCATCAGCTTCTCCATTCCTCTGACGGCTTTCCAACTTCATCCTCTTCAGTTTCAAGACATCTTGACTCCACTCTACCGCAAGTGCAGCATCACTGTGCCTCTTCTTAACCTCCAACAAGGTTTCCTCTCCCTCCAGGACTTCCCCCTCTCCTCCTCCCATTCCTTCCTCCAACTGTCCATCCCTTTTGCCTCCCTCTTCCTCCAAGCCTCTGTTGTTCAAGTGCCTGTGTGTGCTCAGGTTAGTGTTGGGTTGCCCTCCAATCCTTCTGGATGCTCCACCTGGCTGAAGAAGGTGATGAATGAGGGGAAAGCCAGGAGGTCTAAAGGAAGGAGGAGGGCGACCTGCACTAGGCTGTGGATGAACTCCAGGGAGATCTGTTGAGCTGAGAGTGGGTACAAATGCATGTATTTGAGGAGCTGAGTCACTGAAAAGATTGGTAGGTGAATCCATAACTGGGAAGAGACGAAGGGAGAGAGAGAATAGTTATTGTTAGTAAAATTTGTGTGGTGAAACTGATGAAACCTGCATGCCATTTTAACATTTTACCTATTAAAACTCAGTGCTAAACACTTCCAGGGTAATATAAAAATAATAGAGATATTTTTGTTTGTAGGTGTCTGTCTTGAATTTAATTTGAAGTTTTAATTTTTATATAAAAAACAAAACAAGGGCAATGTACCTATAGAAGAAACATTACCCCTGCTACTCTGGATAACCGTGAAATGTTCTGAATCACATCATAGAAAAGTAGTACACAATAAAACTACTGAAAATGTGTTTGCTTGATTATCTGGGAAAATTGGATTGGAAAAAAATCTTTTTTTTTTTGCTGTGAAATATAAATCATGCCATATAATGACTTTGTATGGAGATTGTTGCAAAACCATGATAATATTAGAATAAATGCACATGATGATGTCTTACCTGGAAAGCAAAAAAGGTCACTTTTCTATCAAAGGCCACAGCCACTTTCACTTTAATAGTTATACGAACGAGCTGCAATGTTCTTTCATGGAGCTGAAAAATAATAAAATATATTAATATAAGCATACATTATGAGAGCACGCAAGCACAATAAGTTTAGTCCAGAAACATTTTCCATGGTCCTAACTAAAAGTTGTTCAGAGGGTTTATATTCTCCTCCATGGCCTTCACAGGAGGAGACAGCGTGCTACAGCTCTGACCAAAACCTGATGGAGTACAAAGAGGGTGTCAGTCCAGGTCAACAGACAAAGGACCCAGTGCAGGTGGTGCACTAGGTTAACATCTGGCAAATGATCTTTGCACATATCACTCCCCTCTGTATATGCCATCTATCCTGTTTCTCCGAGCAGTATGCTGTCTAGGAAAGCGTCATAAAAATATGTGCAACAAAATGGAGGAAGGTAGCTTGATTGACACATTTTACTGGATCTTTGAACTGATTTGTCTGATCTAGGAACATTTTCATTTACATTTTAATGGAATATTTCGGCACTTAAGACACTGATAGATTGTAATTCTGCATGGCTTTCCCAAATACCTAGAAAAGGTTGTGAAAAGGAGAACAACTAACAAGGCTAACGAATAACATTCTCTCCCTCTGGACACCCCTTCCCCCTGTTTCCTTCCTCTCTATTCCTCTCTCATCCTCTCTTCCTCTCTCTCTCTCTGTTATCAGTTCAGGCAGCTTGTTAAGCAGTGTTTGATCAGAGTGTTTACCATCAAACACACACTCTCGCACACTACACGTACACATTCACACAAAAGCAAAAGAGGCTTGAGAGAGGGCTAACAATGGTCAATGGTCCTTAGGGAGGGAAATGGAGTGAGAACAGCATGTATGTATCTGTCTGTGTGTTTGTGCATATACAAGTGTGTGTTTGTGTGTGTGTGTGCGCGCGCGTGTTTTAACACTAGTCCTACTTAGCGTTGAAACACCCCTAATCCACTTCAGATGGATACACTACCACTCACCCACCAGAAAGATGGATGGATGATAAATGGACAGACACTAGGACAGACTGAGAGAGGCACAGTAGATAGACAAAAACGCAGAAAATTTAAACACACACACATACAAAAGGCTATTTAAATTTTACAGCCAACTGAGACACTTGACGGGCGGCCATTAAAATTCATAACATAGGTGGATGGATAGATAGACTGATAGATGGATAGATGGATAGATAGATAGATAGATAGGACCAGAGCATAAATCCCCTGGTGCAACATGAAGAGAATAATCCTCCTATAAATAGCTAAATATCAATTATTCAAATGCCCTCTCCTCTCTACTATAATACAACCCAGATGGCAACCCAGCCAATGCGCTTATATCTGGGACAGATTAGCTTTTCAAAGCTAGTGGAAAGCTGCACAAAATACAAACACTGAGCAATGAAAATGAAAGCTAATAACCAGCAGATTAGATTTAAGAATGGTTCCCCTGGGCTGATGTGGCTGTCACCGGGAAGACTGACAGGAGAGGGAGTACAAGATGAATCAAACACACAATTTACATGCATTTATTAAATAATGTATGTCAGTAAATTATATTTCTAAATTCTAATCTGGGTTTATGTATATGTTATGAACATAGGCCAACATGGAAATAAAGCATATAGTCCAACAGGTTTCTCCTCTAGTCTCTATGTTGAGCTTGCTGGCCAATTTGTAAATATTTATTAAAAAATATGTTTTTTGGGAAACATAAACACTAAACAAAAAAACGAAAAAAAAAAAAAAAAATCTACCTGCCAATAGTGGATATAGGCTTTATTTGTGTCTGTGTGTTCTTACAAATCATAACTATAGAATTTCACATACGTTTTCATATGAAAATTTGCATGGATTTGTTTGTCTGTACCGAAAACCTAATACAGGACATCTATCAAAAACATAATTATGATGTGATAATAATGATAATATTTATCATTATTCGGTTTTTACTATCTACCTATCCATGTCTGAGTAAATTACTTTGAAACGTGGATATAATGTTTGAAGCTTCCGCGTGGCAGCATCTGCCGGTGCTGCCACGCGAGAGGAATCCGCTTTGGCCATCCTCGCGCACGAGCTGTCAGTCTGTGTATGTGCGCGTGCCCGTGTTGTGTCCTGTGACTAATTGGCAGCGGCGGAATAATGTCGCAGTCCGAGAGACTAAATAAACACACCGACACAGAGCACACAGAGCAGACACGGACCCTGGAGGCTTGTTAAAGGCCAACTATTTAAAACATCACGATGTTTGAAGTTTGAAAAAAACATGAACTCACTCTTAGTCAGAGGCGGGAGCTCCGGCTCCAGCGGTGTCCGTTCCCCGAAGCCTTCCGGTCCAGTGGCCGCCGCTGTGCGCTCTTCCTCGGTCGGCTGTGTTAAGCTGGCTCCGGGCGGGCCTCGGACATCAGCGCGGACACGGTGGCACCAGCCGAGCAGCGGGTTTATTTCCAGCTCCCCTGTCCTGTTGTTCCGCAACTCTGTGTCAGTTTCACTCTCACCTTGAGCCGCCTCCTCTGTTCTCCAGTTGAGTGACTGTGCGGCTTTTTTTCACTCTCCCTCTCCGGTCCATCTATCTGCGGCTGGCATCGCACTCACGCGCTGCTCCCGGTGTGAAGTGGCGCGCGGTGGGCGGGCGAGCTCGAGAGCTGTCCACTTGACGGTCCAGTCCCTCCTATGTTGGCATGACCCCCAGTGTGTGCGCACGCACGCACGCACACACACACACACACACACACAAACACTGAAGACGCTGGATTAAATTGTGTGAAGTAATGTTAACTGATTTCAAATGAAAATAACCAGCTTCCTTTAGTTGCTGGTGTGTGTTTGTTGGCCTCAGACACACCCAGAGCTCCAGGATGGAGATGTCCTGAGTCTTCACTGATGAGGACCTGCAGGGTTATTCCTCTGACCAAAGCGCGTTACAACAGTGGGCTCAGCGGCACGTAAGGCCCGAATCAATCGCTGGAAGTCAGGTGGTCATTCATTAACAGTTTTATCTCACTACAGGAATTTTACCGCACAGAAGCTGGGAAGAGAAGCAAACAGACAAAAACTCTTTGTTAGAAATGTTATCGCCCATAAAATCGCCCACATAAATAACAAGTCACATACAGGAGATCTGATCTAATTATAGGAAAATTCCAATCTTGAGTATTTAGTGACTTCGAGCACTCTTAAGGATAGCAGTATGAAGATAAACAACAACCTACAGCAGAGTAAATGGATGATATTTTCAATAAACAAAGGAAAATATACTGTTTGATTCTAATGTTTTTGATTAATTGTCATTGGAACTGTATCTTACTCTGAGGCATCCTGTTTCTACGAAAACACTGGAGAAGATGCTTGACCTTGAGCAGTGCTTTGTTACCTGTTGCTGGGATTGTTGCCTATGTCGACTCAGTTTTCAAACAGTTTATTAAGTCTCTTGATGAGACTGGGGCCACTTTCCTATCCTCCTTCATCTCACTGATTTTGTGGATCCTTTGTTTTTTTTTCATCTATCTGATGCATCACCTGAGTAACCTCCAGTTTCGCCCCCTCTCTCTTCCTGCCTCATCACATCTTTTTTTCTACTTCTGATTAAAAATGGTTAGGCACTGACTGAAAGGTCGCAGTTGTTATGGAAACGAGGCTGGTAACAAAAGCTGGACACACGGGTACCAGGGGAGAGAAAGGGGGGAGAGGAAAAAAGAGGGAGATGTGTCTGAATAAACATAAACATGCAGAGAGGGCAGGGAAGAGAAAAGTGAGAGAGGTCTGAATAAATAAAAACACGCAGTGGGAGGAGGCAAGAGACAGCAAGGTCATGAAATGATGGCTCCATCTGCAATAATAAATAACAAAAGATAATACCAGGTTTTTGTCATTCTAGGAAGACAGTCAAGCCACAAAGGTGTGTGCGAATGTGCATTTGGAAAGAGTGACAGAGTGGGAGAATGCAATTGATAGATAATACATGGATCGGCTGCACAAGCTAGAGAATACTAAAAAGCAAAAATTGCTCGCTGCAAAGCCAACCAAAAAGCCCAAAATGTGTGTGTGAGTTTGTGTCTGTGTGTGAGTGCGGGAACGTCATCTCTCTAAGGACTCATATTATGTTAACCACTTAGACCAACATCAAACACTCTGTCTCTCTCTCCCTCGCTCTCACTCTTTCATACACACACATAGGCACACTTCAGTAGAAGCTTGAAGGTGCCAACCATATAAATAGGACATCCCAGAGCGCAACACAGAAAGAGAAAGGGAGTGACAGAGAGAGAAAGAGAAAGATTATAAATTCAAAGGGGAGACAGAGCGGGGTGAAATAAAAACGGATGGGGGTGAAGCGGAGAGTGAAAAACAGAGGAATGGAGAGGGAAAGGAGGGAGTGAGGACAGATAGATATGAAAGGATCAATAAATGGCATAAAGTGTGTGTTCATTGATTTACTTCCATGGGGTGGGGGAGGGGGCAGAGTGGTGGGGGAAAGGGAGGATAGAAAAGCAGGGAAAAAACAAAGGAAAAGATCGAGGCAGAGCAATGCAGACAGGACAACTATGTGAGGCATGAAGATCATTTTAAAGCTGCATTAACCAATATTTTTATGGTAACATTTGCTCACATGATTATGCGTAATGTGACAAGGGTCACTTGTAGTGATGGACCCACTGAAAATTAAGTTCCCCTTCAGCTCAGCAGAGCATTTCAGCTCACAGTTTTTTCTTTCTTTTTTTGTTTGTTTGTTCGTTCTTTTTGTCCTCATAGTTTCGCTCTTAGTCTTTAAAATTTTTTTTTATTGAAATTAATCCTGAGTTATTATTAAGATCACTGATTAGGTTTCTCTTATCACTATCACATGACCACCTTCACTATATCACAGCTGATTCATTGGCCTAAACTGACAGGGAAATACAACAATAAAGAAGTTCCTTGTGTGGGTTAAGATGCAAAAACAACCAAGAAACCACCACAACACTCCAGATAGCAACACAGGCAATCTTCTTAAAAAAAAAAAGTCTTTAATGCACGCTGAAATTAATTATTTTTCTATACCTGGCAAAGTTCTGCACCCCCCAAAACCCTGGCTTTACAGACTCATTAGTTTCCCTTAAGTTTTTTCATTTCATTCAGACACACTCAATCATTTTTAATCTACACTCAGTGTTGATTTTTTTTTGCATTAAAAGTTCCATTGGCAACATTTCTCACATAACAATTATGCCCTGAGCTGAAGAGAAACAGACAGAATGGCAGATAACATATGTCAAGGCAGGCTGAAACAGACAGAGAAGCTGGGCGGACCAGAGCATGGGAGTGAGGCAAATATAAAGAGAGAGTGTGTGTGTGTGTGTGTGTGTGTGTGTGTGTGTGTGTGAATGTATGTCTGTGAGAGAGAGAGAGATGGGAGTGCGAGGGAGCAACAGAAGTATACTCAAATAGCTGAGGGCAAGGTGACAGAGAGAAACAAACGGACAGCGAGGGATAACAAGCTCATGGAGGGGGGACGGTGTGTGTGTGTGTGTGTGTGTGTGTGTCAGAGAATGAGAGGAAAAAAGAAAGACATAGGGTGAAAGGGGAGAGGGATAAAGGAAGTTGAGCGAACAAAAACAGTGAGTGTGTGTGTGGACAGCCAAAGGTGTCAGAGTGTGCTATTTGGCTTAATGATGACCCACTGGGCATGTAGGTCATAACGGTTTGCATCTCAAAGCCATAACTTTATGCCTGTGTGCATCCATTAGTGTGTGAGTGCATGTGTGTGTAAATACAAACTCACTAGAACCACACACATGTAAAGTAGGTCTCTTAGGTTGTGTTTAAGAGTGTTTGGTCAGAGGTTGTAGAAGCAGTTTTTCTAGCTGGTAGGACGCAAAAGATACTTACACGGGCACAGGCACATGCGCACGCACGCACACACACACACACACACTCGTGCACCCACACAACAGTGACTCCATCTTCGACACTCATACCAACAGCTGCCTTTCATGTCATACATGCACATATTATGCACCATGTATGGCACTAAATTATGCACAAATATATACACACATCTCTTTCTTTTGATCTCTCATGATAACACACACATGCACAAACACGCAAGCACGCACAGACGCGCACACACAAAAAAACACACAGGGAAGCTATTATGCTCTCAGGCTGGAGTGTTTTGATGGTATAATTGCAGTGACCAGTGAGGAAAAAGAGACAGAGGGAGGGATGGAAAGAGGGATGGGGATGGAGGGAGAGAAACAGAGGAGAGTGCTGACACTCTCAGCATGCTAATGTTGTGAGGCTATACCCCCTCATTTCATCCCTCTCTCACTCCCTCCCTGCATCTCTTTGTCTCTCCGTCTTCTTCTCTATCTCACATCCACTGCATTTCACAGGTGCAGCACTAGAGAGTGAGATGGATAGAAAGGTAGAGAGGAAGAGAGATGAGAGGAAAAGAGGGATCCATGACAGGATGGAGCAATGTTATCTCTTGCTTTCTCTTCCATCCCTCCATCCTCTTCAAGCTCAAAACAAAGCAGGCAGAAAAAAGAGGTATGAGGGGATGAAAATAGAGGAAGAGGGAGGGTCAGTATTTTCCATCCCTTTAACAATAGACGGATGATCTCTGCTTATCCTCTAATCACATCCCTCCTTTTTTCTCTCCTCCATCCTCTCTGTTATCTCTTGTTCACTGCAACCCCTCGTTTTCATCTGGTGAGAGAAGGGGTAGCCTTTTCCTCTCGCTGGCCTCCGTCTTTTTTTGCCTCTCCATCTGTTTGTCCTTCCTACTGCCGCCATCCCTTCTCATCTCCAGAGAGGGGATTCAGCTGTATGGCATTCATCTCTTTCCTCTTTTTGTATCTCATTCCCAAACGCTTTCATTTGTTGTGAAGTAAAAAAAAAAAAAAAAACTCCAAGAATTGAACATGAAAAACAAGGTTATCCAAAACCAGTGAACTTGAAATTAATTCTCTTCTCCCTCTACAGGTGATCTTCAGGTTTCAAGCACAGACACAGGAAACTCGCATAAACGTGACATCCACAACTACCATCAGTAAGTGTCATAAAGATGTGAGTTGGGTTGTGGGTATCATGTAGATAAACTTCTTAACTGATCCCTTGTAGCAGCACTGGAGGAGATAATTTTGCACAAAACAGCAGAAGAAGAAAAATAACAGTTAGTTCTACTCACTGTATCACTCATCAAAGATAGAAACAAATAGTTCCCAAGTAGAGATGATTGACTAACTATTGAGCTAAACTGCTGCTTTGTTATCAAAATTGCTCTGCTGAAGAAAATTTACGTGATTTTGGGGACGTGTGAGTGTTCTAACAGCTGCATTTGCTGAGATGGAATTGTCATTACATAGTAGCTGACAGCACCACTCAGAGGTACCGCCTTGTTACTGCCAAAGTGCAAAACAGCAAACAAAGCACTAAAGCACTTCTGGATCCTGTTGAGCTACTAATGGGTAATTAACTCAGACTTAGCTGAAGTGATGAAATGACCAGAAACAGACAACACAGACAATACATCTGAATATTGAATAGGTTCAGATCAGCTGATTTTACACCTCAGATTTTCTTGTACACACACACACATATATATATATATATATATATATATATATATATATGTCAAGAAGACATGTTGTTTTATATATATATATATACGTGTCTTCTTGATGTGTCTTCTTGATGTGTCTTCTTGACAGTTATTTTGACCATCTGATTATGTCCCATAATGTTTTACCAAGAAATCTTGGCTGTAGCTCATCATGGCTCTTTGTAGCTTTAACCGAGGAAACCCATATCTTATTCACTTAAATTATATTTATTAACAAAACATGTGCAAAATGCAAAATTATGTAATATACAAACACATTACTGTATTTTAAAAAGATAACATTGCAAAAGGAAGGTAAGAATTAAAGAAGAGAGACATGAAGGATTATTTATGTATTATTCCTCTTAATTTGCCATTAATTTCAGTTTCCAGATAATTACATTTTGTAAATGACAGACAGCAGCTTAAGAAAGAGTCTGCCGTAGTGTATACCTGTATCCATGGAGTGTACTTTTACATGTGTGTGTGTGTGTGTGTGTGTGTGTGTGTGTGTGTGTGTGTGTGTGTCTGGTCTAGAACGTTTCTGTCCATATGAGCAACACTTCTCCCTTCTCAAGTATCCTGTGACTATTTTTATCAACACAGAAGCGCATGTGTGTCCGTGTGTGTGGTATATGCGACTATATGTACGACACAACCCTGAGTTTTGTCTTTGACCTGTCTTAATTCATGGGAACAGTGTGTATAGACCTCAATGTGCATCTATGAGTGTTCATTTGTGCATGGATATGAGTGTGTGTGTGCAGGTGAGCAGTGCTTTTCGACCAACATCTCAGCATGTTTAAGATACTGTGCAGTCCGTCTCATCACAGACTCCCTGCGCACTGGATCTTGATCTCCTAGACAGAGAGGCACATAGAAAGCAGAGGAAATATAATTATTTATATTATAATAATCCAGTTACAGCACATTTTCTATGATGAGTTTTACAATGGCCTACTTCTCATAAATGTGGACCTTTATTTTTTGTCCTGTACATTAAAAATAATTCTGGCAGCGGTGGGATTCGAACCCACGCCCCCGAAGAGACTGGAGCCTTAATCCAGCGCCTTAGACCGCTCGGCCACGCTACCACATAAGAAGCACAAATTTATTGAAAAGAGAAATCTCGTGGGGACAGGAGGTTCTCAAGTGAACATATTTAGAAAGTTTGATAAAATGGACCCACATTACTAAATGGTTTTAAATAAATTAATAATTTATGTTATATTCACAGATGAGCAGATATCATATATTACACATACATGTTGTGTATTCACATGTCTGTGAATGTAATTGAGACCTGTGGATGACTCATTTTGTTACAGACAAAATAAAAGCACAATCACAAATTATTTTTAATTGCATTCATGCAGATATTTCAAATGTAGGATATATACTGCTTATCTAATATATTTCTTAGACTACTCTACAAAAGGTTCTGTTTATCGCTTTTAGAACTTACTTATTATTATTTACTTACTTATTACTGATTAGTATTATATTTATATTATTAAATGTTATTTTGTTAAATGCAAGACAGTAGTGCATCCAGTTTCTTATCCAAAAAAAAAAAGATTGTGTGGATTTTTCAACAGGAGACTTATGAGGTACGTCATTATGGATGTTGGAATCCTATTTGTATCTTAAGTCATCCAATAAGAGAGGCATTTATTTATTAATTGTCAAGGACGGCATGTACTGTGTCAGCAGTAGGGTCTGAACTGACACCCCAGAAGACACTGCAGCCTTAATACAGCACTTTAAATCACTCAGCCAAAATACTTTGTACCTTGCACTAGGTTAGAGGTTATTAAACCAACGTCTCAGTCACACAGTTCATACACAGGGCATGGCAAGGCATTAGAGCAGATTGACCTAATAACTCATCCATTAGTGACACAACAGATTTGCAGCAGAGCAAAACACAGTTTCTCCTTGCTAACACAGAACAGTAAATGTGGAACAAAAATAACAATGTTGATTTTACTATTAGGCCACAGACTGACATGTGCAGCACATCAAAATATGTCGTAAGAAAACATAGTCAATTTGGTGTTACAGCTTTCAACCTAAATGCCCCGGTATAATTTACGCTAAAGCATTTCATATCCACAAGGCCCACAGTCACAAAGTTTTTGTAGATAAAGACTTGATGGGATTTTCTGTAACAGTATCAACAAAGCTGCTTCAGAATTCATGCAAGAAATCAGGTAAAATGCCAAATCACACCAACTCTGTGCTGGAAAGTCAGTGTCCTGGGAGCACTTTTTTCCATGTACTGTATTATTATAACTTGAATATTTTACTTCACATTTCTTCTCCTTCTTTCTTCCCCCTTTCCCAATAAATCCATGTTTCTCACCTTGTACTCCAGTGATCAGTACGTCCACTGCTGCCCTATATTTAAGAATGGCGGAGCTGAATTCTCCCTCTTTCTCGCTCTTCATAGCAGCTGTTAACTCAGTGGCCGCTTGATTCAGATAATCCACATCACCTCCTTCTAGACTGGCTGGAGGCAGCGAAAACAATTCAGAGTGGTCACTGGAGGAACTGGATCTATCTGAATTAGGAAAAGAATTATTATTATTATGTTGATTTTAATTACGCTGATTACTTTAATTACAGCACAATGCTTTTTACATTTGATCCATGTAAAAAAAAATATATATTATAATTTTTCTCACTACTTTAAAATCTGGTACATTTTCTCACGTGACTGTCAAGAGTTGATTCTCCAACACTGAGATACATACAGGAGATAACAGCAGAGAGGTTTTAAGGGCATGTAGGAAAACGCTATGATTTGAGCAGGTAATACAGTCACTTCTGTAGTCAAATCAGCTTTATTAATCTGACAGTTACACATCACATCTAGTCTGGAAACAAATTGTTCCTATGTGGAAAAAAAAACTTAGAAATAAATAACAGACTTCAACAGAGAGAAGACTGAAAGCAGTATTATTGTTTTATGTGTTCATCCATATTTCTTTTCACCTTGTGTATAGCAGGGATCAAAGACAGCCAAGTCATTTTGAGACAGTGGAGGTGGACCCTCTTCCTTTGGGGAGGGCACTTGCTCTTCTGCCATAGAGTAAAACAGTGAATCAAACTCTTCCTGGGACTCTTGTCTTCCTTGGTTGTTTCTGGCTGTGGCAGGGTCGGGAGATGGGACTAGAGGGCAAACATGAAACCAAAGGTAAGAACAAGGATAAGAATGAAACAGAAACAAAAAAAGATAATTTTTCCATGTGTACCTCTGCCATCCAGCTCTATGTCACTAAGCTCCTCTCTTTCTTCTTCTTTTGGAGAGCCGCCCATTTCACTATATGCCTCTGCTGCCACCTCAGGTACACCCACTTCCAAGTCCATATTGATGCCCAGGTCCTGACGTAAAGTTGGAGCCTCCCTCCCCTCCTCCTCCTCTGCAGGTTCACAGTCTGAGGACCTCCGCTTAGGGAGGGGGATGAGAGGAGGAGGGAGAGGCCCAGCTGAGGATAGAGGGGTTGGATCGAGTGGCCTTGTGACCTCACCGCCCTGAGACAAAGGAGCAAGACCAGAAAACAAAGGCAGTGTGGAAAAGGAGGGAGAAGCAAGAAGTCCGATAGATTACCACCTTTGAGCCGGTATTATCCATGGCTACTTCATGTCCTCTATGTGAGCGTGAGTGCATCTTACTCTGAAGAAGTCCTTAAGCTGTGGGCTGTTGTAGAGTGCAGGTATGCTAGTGGTAAACAAAAGCATGACTTCTGCAGCTTTCCTCCTCTCCTCAATCACAGCCTCATCAAACCGCCCTACAACAGAAATACACCACATTATAACCTACATTATGACAATTCAGATGATAACAAAAAATAAAGATTAAAACAATAATGAAAACAATAAAGGGAACAAAGCACAATTGGAAGCCAGAGTGGTAGAGGCGACATGTGGTGCATCAGTGTATTTGTTCAAATTATGGTGTTATCCTTTTATTAGCCTGTAGTTTACCTCTGACAGTTAATTACTGTAACTCAACTGTATGTTGCTACTTTTGCAGTTGTATGCATAACTGAGCGGAAATCACCAAGAAGCACTGCAAATGTTACAACCAGAGGTAAACTGAAGCAAGTAGATCCTCACCAGAAATGACTGAAAAGAAACCCAGCAGGATGAATTTATAAGAAGTTATTTAAAAAAAAAAAAACCTCCACCACAACTCAGTTAGACAACAATCTCAGCATTTGGTGACCATGCTGGAATTGGATGCATATACACTGCATCACAAACTTTGCATTGTTTTACCAAAAACTTGTGCACGGGGAAATGATGGAAACTCCTCCTGTCGTCTGAACAGGTTCCTGTGTGTGTAGGCCAACTCCCCGTGAAGCTTCTTCAGCTCTGAGAACCTCCTCCACACAACCACCTCCTTCACATCTTCCGGATGACGTTTGGACACAAACTACATGTGAACAAAGTGGAGATTATTTCAATACCTCAACCTTTCACAATGAGCTCCCATTTTTTCATCACACTGACATACAGGAGAGGACACTCTTTAGAAATTGTGAGTGTTTTGAAATAAATAGAAAGGACAGAAAGTTCAAGTCATGGGGTAATTCAGTTATCTGTGTTGCTTTTGTGTAAATATAGCAGGAGAGCAATGGCTTGAAGTTGGCTTACTATGACAAGATTTATGATTTTTTACGCCTCATTATCTAGACTACGGGGCATTAGCGTGGTCATGTGGGAGCTGGAGCCGACGAACTGGATCACAAGTTCTCTGCGTTTCTCTTGAGTGCTCATTGTGCACCATTGCTCAAGTAAAAGCCTCATTGTGTATCTCTGTCTGTCTGAGCAGAGCCTTTGTGTTTTATGGTAGGTGCTGGCTGCTGAGCTGACAAACCAATACATGGTCACTTCGTTTAGTTTGATGAAACAGACCAACACAGCTTGCAAAAAAAATCCAGTCAAACCAAATAACAAACATGGAAGATAGAAAAGTAACAAAATAGTTTCTCTTGTTGACGTTGTAGCTACATAGACATAAAGAATAAACTAACCCTTGCTGTCACTTTGTACTCCGTGTGTCCCTTCTCGTGGGTTCGAGGCTCGGTTACGGTAAAGAACCGGTAATATTCCTCTTTGTGTTTTCGTGACATGTCCGATGTTTCACCAGCAGATAGTCAGCGTGTTTCAGCGGCACAAAGCTCAGCTGACAGATGCTGAAGCGACTGTTGTGTTTCTGCCGTCCCTCCTTGTCACTCACTTCCGTGTTAGTGACGTATGCAAATGCGTGATCACGTCACGGCACACGGAAGTTATTTTCTTGATAGAAACGCAAATGCCCCGTCCGGACTTTAGTAATTTACTGTAACTAGGTAAGAGCCTTCCACTGGCAAAATACTGCAGAGATTGATATGTTTCAGTTATTTAACCCTAACTGCAGCAGTGAGGGGCTTCTCAGTTCTCAGCCAACCATATCAGGTGGCCAGATACCCTGTCATCTTTAGAAAACATGTTACTCTGTTTAAGAAGACTCAAAGACGAAACAACAACAACAACATATAAACCAACAACTAAGGGGTCAATCATTAAATTGGGCCTGGAACTATGGAAACGACAATGTGGTCTGATGAGTCCAGATTCATCCTGCTCCAGAATAATGGGCACACCAGGGTAAGAAGAGAGCCAGATAACATGATGCACCCATCATGCCTAGTGCCTAGTAATGATGACAGTCTCTTTGTAAACAGCTGAAGCTGAAAAGTACACCAAGCAGAGGTCACATCATGAAGTACATTTCATAGTTTTCAAACTTTATTTCCAACTGCAATTACATGTACAATTACAAAATAAATAAATAAATAAATAAAAGATTAATGTATATGATGAAATCACTATTTCGGTATTGAGAATCTCATGGAGAAACCACACTGAAATGATAAGGGTGCTCAAACCACATGGCTATCATTGTCATGTAAAGTAAAACCACTCATGGGATCTGCAATCTGTAAACTGTTTTCCTTGCGAATGCTCTAAATGTAGAGGACATTTTAATACTACAGAGGGCGCTAATTACATACCGTTTACTCTTAAATTAGAGATTGGTGCATCATTTGGTTGAGGCCTGTTTTGTACATTGATTGCTTTTTGAAATGACCACACCAATGTGAAATCATAATCTGATTATTTATAGGTAAACTAACTGCACTGTATTTGTGTCAAATTCTAAAACAAGAAAAACATTAAAGTTTTGGACATACCTTGTTTGAGATACAAGGTAATACATCAAAGAGACAAACATCAGACATGTAATTCTGAGGGCATTCCAGTTGTGCAACAAGCTCCCTACTTCTCACCCAGTTGCTTTCCACTTTCACAGTTCACCCCTTTTTAACATTTTGAGATCAAAGACTTTACAATAGCAGTTTTATTTTGCTTTTATTCACTTAAAAAAATAAAAGACATTAAAAAAAATAGAGACATTAGTACACCTAAATTATTATTCATAGAAAATATTCACAATCTTGAACAGGAGGCAGTTAAGAGAGTGAGTTTATATCCAATAGCCTGCAGTTCATAGATCAGCGCCCCCCCCCCCCCCCACAAGTAATTACTTGTTAAATGGAAGGGAAAATGTGGTAAATATTTAATCAAAGAAAACCTGTGTGCCTGGTTTATCTTTACAAAAAGCTAACACTAATCACTGGTCCAGATGGCATTGGAAAAGGTCCAGGCTAAAGTGTTAATGCAAAACATCTTTCTATACTCATACATAAAGTTATATAGAGATGGTTTTATAAGGATACGTTGGTGGATACTGAATGTGTTCAGTCTGTGATGTGAACTGTTAAAATTCTTCTCACAGAAAGGAACATTCTTACATAACACCCACATATTGTTTCTTCTTGACAGAAGATGGTGAAAGGAGAGAAAGGGGCTGAAAGGAGGGAACAAGGTTAAAGGAGTGAAAAGAATATGAGACAAAAGATACATGAGTCTAGTTTAATGTGTCACTCAACCCAAGTTTAGCTTCTTTCATTTATTTAGATTCAAACTGACTGCATAGTATCTTGTTTTTGATTCTCTTTTTTTTACCACATCAGTTTGGTGTTCTGTTATAAAATTTTGAATGAGTATGATGTGTTCCTGTAGCGAATGTACTGATGAACCTGTGCTCATTCTGACAGGTAATTTTCATTATTTACTGTTTTAATTTGTCAAAGAAGACATTTAGTTTTAGTCATATTTTAGAAGTGAAATATCTTTGCTTTTGTCTGGGGAAATACAATAATGATTTTAGTCTAAACGATGGTAGCTTAGACACCTACAATCTAAAAGGCTTAGTTTAAGTACAATGCATTATCTAAAATGATTCTCTTAGCTCGCCACTCATTGGGAACATCTAATAAGCAGTTCAATGGGACGGTATACTAAAACAGGCAGTATAGACACGTTTTGGTTTTTTGTTTTTTTTTTTTTTTTGTTTTTTTTTTTTGGAGGAGGGGGGGCGCTTTATCAACTAGGACAGCTTGACAGGAAATAGGGACTCTGATGTGTGTGTGTGTGTGTGTGTGGAGGGGTGATTCCGGTCTGAAACGGGCCAGCGTCGCCGACGGGGACCTGGCACTGTCCCGTTCACACATATGCTTTTAATATGATGATTCAGACAAGCCTTTATTTTGGGTAGATCTTAAAATAAAGTTTAAAAAAAGGTTCAAATCAAACTGGCCGTCTCTTACCGAAGTTTTGGCATTGGGGCACTTTTGTAAGTAATCCATGTTTGAAGCCTCGCCCCCACATCTCAAAGAGATTCGCTCTGATTGGCTGACGAAAATGAAAACCCGCTCCAATTGGCTTCTTTTTCAAAGCGTCGTCTAGTTTTTCCGCTTTGAGTTTTGCTGATGAAAGTAACACTTTGATGCCGTCTCCATTTCGCCCCCCATTCATGCCAGTGAGTTCAGGCTTTCTCTGGGGAACAGTTCGTCTTTTGTCTGTGAGCGCAAACTGGGCCACAGGCTCATCTGAAAAGGAAGAGGGGACCCGAAAGACAAAAAAAAGTAAAGGAAGGAACCATACCATTAGTAACATGGGTGTATCAATATATCACTGCTGCTGTGGCATAAAAGCCGAATCTAGAGGTGAAAACTGTTAAACATAAAGTGACAAATGACAAAGTCTGTGTCAAGAAGTGTTGACTCTTTTTGTGTTACCAGCATTTTGACACTGACACAAAATACAATATTGAATGACATATTTCCTGTTGACATATAAGAAAAACAGGTTTGTGTTTGTAAATTTTATCGGTATACACGAATGTGGTGTTTTTCTTTCTCTCTTTTTTGAGATTAAAGTGAAAGCCAAGTTTCCCAGAACTCCACTGGTTGAGTCCTAACTGTATGAGTACACACTGATGTGAAACAATGACATGAAAGCACAAGACTTCAGTCAAACTGGTCTAAACTGGTCCAGGTCTGGCCTGCTGCGCTTTCTTTTTTCAAGCTCATGCTGTCTCACAAAATAAACTCTCTGAAAGGGATCAGACGAGGATTTGTGAGACCCTGGGAGTGCATTCGTGTGTGTGTGTGTGTGTGTGTGTGTGTCCAGCCCTAACTCAGACATACACTTCAAATACACGTCTGTGTGTTAGATTGCCTTTGTGCTCTGGAATAAAAAATATGTTACATTCATTAAAATTGAAAAACAGTTGTATTTCCAACTTTTATACCAAAATTTTCAATTTATTAAATACGTGGACGCTTGAAGAATAATCAAGATATCCCATAAACTGCTGTATCCCTGAGCTACTAGTTTAATATAATGTGAGTATTTGCACTCAGTCTCAGAGAAAACAAAAACTTGTGTGGAGACTCAACCCGTACCTCTTCCCTCTCCTTTCTGAGAGAGTGGGTGTCTGGATGGGATTTGCTATCTAGCCGCTTCTCTCATGCCAAAGACATAAACAAAGTACAGAGACTATGCAACAGCACAAGACTTAGAGTGAATATACAACAGCACATTCATGGTATATTTAATTACTGTCCTTCATTAACTTGTGATCTGTTTTTATGGAGTCAAGGAAATGTTGCATCAACATCAGTTTGTCTTGCAAGTTCAGGATATTAAAGGTATGAAGACAAAAAGGGCTTTACACTAAATAATTTGCTATAAAAAGTAGAGTTATTATAAGACGAATTCAGTGTCAGGCCCGTAACAGTTTAGCTTAACTCTCGTATTTCCATTTCTATTCCATGTTCCAAATTTTGCTGAAGCCTGAACTCATAAACATGTTTATACGTCCCTGCCCCCTCCTCTTTTTCTCTCTGCCCTTTCCCCTGTTTATTTCTGCCCTTCCCCTTTTCTTCACCACTCCTCCTGTCTAGTCTGCTTGCAGTTTTTTTTTTTTTTTTTTTTGCCTTTTTGTGGTTGTTCTTGTAAATCTATGAAATGTGAAAAAAAGAGCTGTGTTACTATTTTCTCTCGTCCTCTCTGGAATATGAGTTCAGCACCATGCACAGTATGTTCTCAGCCAGCAGTCACAATCCAATGCTGGGAAACACACGTGATGATCAGGCTGATGAGTACAGAAACAGATGGTGTGAGTTTATCTAAGAGAGAAATATAGACAGCATGCTCATGAGCGTGACTATGTCTAACAGGACCATCTCTTCTTTAAGACCTACAGCTACCAGTTCTGAATTTCGCCAGCTACAAAAACAGGTTTTGACAGGTTATAATGTGATAGCTCCAAAAAGAGACAGTGAGAAGGGTTAGTAATAAAATGTATCCAGAAATATGGAAGTTGTGAGAATGTTTATAATTAACTGCTTAGAAGGAAGCAAGGTTGAGAGTGTATTTTGAACTCTAATCAAACGTTCCTTTTTGCATTTTCAAAACTAATTAGCAATTAATTAAATAAACAATTTTTGTTAAATGGTGAAATTGTGGTTTTCTGTGTTTCACGGTTTGCCATACAAGACAAAAGCTGAAAGACCTTCAGGGCAGAGCAATAGGAGTTGAACAAAAATGTTTAAGTGAACAAGACACACACACACACAAGCAGATACAATCATACCAGGGCAAAGTAGTGAAACGTGTTCCTGAAGTTAACTGTCAGAACATGAAGGTGTTTATTTTGCTTTACATTTAAGAGAGAAAGAGAGACAGTGTAGGCTATATGTGAAAAAATATTTTAACCTGCACAAATGTAGCCTGAAACGCACCATAGCAGTTTATGTACCTCACATTAAGATGTTGTAGGAGCAATTCCCAGAACTCTGCTGTTAGTGAAACTCAATGAGGGTCAACAACAGCTTGGGAACACAAGGAGAGCACAAGCAGGGACAGGAGGACTAGTCTTTTTGATTGATCTTTGCTCCACATAAATCTTCCCTCTAACTCAATAGAAAACATAATGTGTTATTACATTATAATACATTAAATTCACCTTCACCAAGGAGGGTATGCTTTCATCGGGGCCTGATGTTTGTTTGTTTTATTTGTCAACAAGATTGTCCAAAACCTGGTGTAGGGACACAGTGTGGGCAAGGGTATCTGACCCATTACATTTTCAGGCAGGGCCTGCAAAATATGTTGGAAATTATTATCACTGTCAACACTGATCCATTCACTTCCTAATAGAGTTCATTTGCTTGGCACTTGAATATCAGAATGACTGTATTTGTGAAAACAGGTTAGTTACTGTTTATTCAGTCACTTGTTGATTAAGGAAAAAAGTAGCGAGATCTGTATCTGCATGAGGAAGCGAAGTGGGGGTACAATTAGATTAGTGAAGAACAGAGTGGGGATGTAATCATAAGGTTAATGACCTCATCAGGACTCTAGATAGTATGCAATCCATATTCATCAGTCCGTTGTCTTATGTAACTGATTACGTTATCCTCAGGAAACTATTTTGAACAAAGAGTTTTAATTAATGGCTAACCTTGATTTGCAGCACAATAACGTGCACATTAAACTCTGTGTGCTAACACAGGGATCTCCTTGAGCCAGTATTTTAAGATAAGAAGCTTTATTGTCATTGTGCAGAATACAACGAAATTTTATTCATTTTTTTTATTCTAAGTGAATAAATAGTTAGACACATGACGCGTTTTCACAGCGTCTAAGGTGCGTCATAATCAACATAAAGTGAAGCTGAGGAGCCTCATTGTCCTACATCAGCCATACAGGTTACTGACCACGTTGGCCTATAAAAATCTGTCCTAGATATTTATACAGTATAATAACTATTAAAACACTCAGTTTGGATCATAAACTGTAACCTAATATTTCTGTGTTTGTTTGTTCAGCTTTTCTGGTGAGAGGGAGGGGGAGGAGCTTAGCTCATCCTTCAATGGGCGGAGCAAACAGGAGAATTTATACAGTCGGACGGAATCCCACAGGAAAAGTAGATCAGATCGAACTGAAGGGCAAACGAATCGGACGGAACACGAGGTTTTCTTACCCTACAGGTAATTTTCATTTTCCCTGTGGATTTAAGTAGAAGAAACCATGTTGAGAGAGGTGACGATTTTTGAGCCCCTCGTGGCTCCATTGATAGACGATGGTGGCTCGAGTTCATCATCTTTTTGTGTAATAGTCTGATATCAAACGTTTATACAAGCTTATTCTTCCAGGATTTATTCGGTTGATATTATTTATATATATATATATATATATATATATTATTATCTCATTCAGTGATTTTTATTTTTTATTTATTTTTCCCCCCCCCATCATTTTAACATCAGTCTCCTAACCAGGACTAATAAGCCCGCTAATAGTAGCTAGCCGCCACATTAAATACACAAGGACTTTAGTGTTGATGCCGAACACTTGTGTCTAACTCTGAAAATAGCATTTTAGCTGTTTTCGACCTTGAAGTAAATAGGGTTTCATAAAGACGAGTCTTTCATTTCGATACCGCAAGTATTACAACTGTTGTTTTTATTTTTCTTAGCGAAAGTCATGTAAAAGGTAAAGATTAAACACACACACACACAACAGAGGGGATGAATGTGTCAGACTAAAGGAGCCACGAGCCCGCTTTTATTGTGAAAGTTCGTGTGATCACGTAACAGCAGCTCCAGTTTCATCAGACAACTGTTGGACTACAAAACCAGCCGGGGAGCTGCCGTGCTGCTGGGCCTGCCTACAGGCCTGACACCATCCCCGCCGGCTGTGGGGCAGCAGTTCATCTCCATTTCTCCTCCACTTTTCCTCCAGTTCTCCGTTTTTACGCTCTTCTGTCAGTTAGACGTTAACTGCCACCAGCCGTTTCACGTTAAACGTTGGTTTAGCTCTCGGCTAGTTAGCTTTTTAACGCGTTAGCTAAAAAATCAACAGTTCAAGGCTTTGTTGACTCTCTCTGCTCGTTTTTGGTCACATGTGGGTTTTCTTTTTATTTTCCTGTGAGATTCCAGCGTTTGTCATTTGATCATCTTTCCTGCCTTTGGGAAGTGACCTGGTTCATTCATTTGACAGTATGTCTTTCTCTGTGTCCCCTTTTGTTGTCCACTTCTCTGCTCCACCATCTCTAAAGAAGTCAGATTTAACCATGAGTAAGGACACTGAGATCGACATGAAGGAAGTGGAGCTCAATGAGCTGGATCCCGAGAAGCAGCCCATGACAGGCGATGGCCAGACAGCTGGAGGAGAGAAGAATGGCAGCGTCAAGCTGAAGGTCCCTGAGGAAGAGGTCACTTTCACAGGCCTGTCCAAAGAGGAGCTGATGAAGGTTGCCAGCACTCCAGGGTAAGAGCTGTTGATCAACAGTTGCTATGAATACATTATCATTTTTAGTCTTGAATGGGAACATCGCATAGATTTAATTCTTATAAAAAAAAAACCAATAATAATAAAAAAATAATTCTTTCCTGCAGATGGGTGCGAACCCGATGGGTGCTTCTTCTCCTGTTTTGGCTGGGCTGGGTGGGCATGCTTGCTGGAGCCATTGTGATCATAGTCCAGGCCCCTCGCTGCAAACCCATCCCTGAGATGAACTGGTGGAACGAAGGACCTCTGTACCAGATCTCTGACCTCATAGCTTTCTCTAATGGAATGGAAGGTAGTGTTTTGGAAAAGCGCATTATTCAGGCTAAACCTGTAGTGTTTTCCATGCCTTGCTGCCTTTCATGTCAAGGCTGATGTCTATTCTTGCTACTGTTCCCATGGTCATTTTTCAGCAGCACGATATAAGGATTATTAAAAATAATGCTCTGGTCTTGAAGGAGTAACTGACTCTAGTTCACTGGGAACAGTCAGTCTCGTGACAGTGTCTTGAGTTTTGCTCTCTGTGGTCTATTTCAGTTGGCCAGATACGAAATTGCTGACTGTGCTGACTAGCAGTGACTCAAGGTCTAAAGGACAAAAAACATGCACATGTAATTTCTTTTATATCTCTCATGCTCAGATTTAGGGTTGAAGTTTAAATTGAGCAACCCCATTCATTTTAGTTGGCTGTTTGTGTGCGTATACACACACACACACACACACACACACACACGCAAGCACACTAACTCAGTTTAGGTTATTTTTAACAGATGTCTTTTCAGACTTCTTCTCTTTAAATGAGAGATAGTGAAGCAACAAGATTCTCATTGAAATGCTTGGGCATAGGTGTGGCAGAAGGACAGATTGTTCTCATGTTCTTAAAATCTGTTACTTGTGAGCACTCGGCTTTGCAACAAGCCATGGGCAGAATTCCACAAAAGCACACGTGACTGTTTTCACAAAGAACCTCCTTGTGCTCAGAGTTCACATGGCCAGCAGAGGGTGTGGAGGGAGCCATTCACATGCTCCTGCCTAGAGAAAATACGAGCTATAGTGCAGGAGCCCTTATAGCTCAAATGAACTTTCCTTTTTGACACACTGATGTATGTTAACCGTCACTGATCTGACACCATTTCATTCCCCTTCCCTGTCACTCCATTTGTCCATAGGTGTTGAAGCAAAGCTGGACGATGTCAACCAGTTAAAGGTGAAAGGCCTGGTTCTTGGCCCTCTTCATACTGTCCAGATTGACCAGCCACACTCTCTGGACTTTAAAGCAATCGACCCAAGACTGGGAAATGAGGAACAGTTGGTCAGTGTGATGAAAAAGGCCCAAAAGAAAGGTACGTCATCATACCTGTGGCATCAGTAATTTAAGTTTAAAAGCTGTGACCCACCTTTTGAATCACAAATATTGGCCTCTTTCAGAGTCAATAGTAACCCACGTTGTCATGTCCTCTAGTTTTGTAGTGATTTAGACTGCTTTCTGTCTTTTCACAGGTATTTCTGTGGTGCTTGACTTGACTCCAAACTATCAGGGAACTAGTTTGTGGTTCAGTTCTGCTGATACCAGCCATGTGATGGAAAAGCTCAAGGTGCACTAATCACGTTATGTTTCACCATCATTAATTCACCGAATCCATCTGTAGAATCTGCTGTAGCTAACGTGCTCATGTTGTCTTCCAGGCTGCAGCTGAGTACTGGCTGACGTTGGGTGTTGATGGCATCAAGGTGTCTGACCTTGCTGTTGCCTCCAGCTCTCCTGAATGGCCAAACCTGCAAGCTGTTGTCCAGGGCAACCGCACTGGGGAGACCAAGACCAAGAAGTAAGTATCACTGTCGCTTCTTGACTTAGTTTGGTTCACAAGTAAAAAGTGAAATACACAATATGCAGATTTGCTTAGGTTGAATTGCAGCATATTTCTTGCGGATAGAGGAAACAGTGGTTGAAATTTATTGGTTTTCATGAGTTGTTTTGTTTTGTTTTTTTCCCCTCTTAATGTGAGTACTCAAGTTTTCCAACCACAGAACCCCTAAAATAGATTGAGGCTTATTGCAGGGGTTTAGGCTGCTTGCTTTTAGAAAGGGGAATTTCACTGTCAGTAACATGGCAGCTGACAGTGGAGTTGGGGATTGGGACTGTGGGTGGGGTCAGGGAGAATTTGAAAGGCATAAACTGGCCAGTGGTGGTTTACATGTTCATGTAAAAGCGACTACTTGTGGAAAAACTGAGGAATGCCAAAAAGCAAAACTTCATCATATATAATCTGACTGTGCCATCTTCTCTTCAGGGCCTTGATGGGTGTGGTTGAGGGTGTTTCAGCAGCAAATGTGTCTCGGCTCACCAATACCACAGGTGTAGATCTCATCATATCTGACCTGCTCAGCAGCGAAAATGGAGGTGAGCTCAAATGTTCTGCTTGTCTGTTCAGAGTAGTTTATCTTTTCCATTTTTGGTTGGTTTCTAATTCTGCAACAATGTGAGCTGATGTGTATCAGTTAAATAAATGCTGCTGATTGAAATCCACTTTAACTCATCCCCATTGTGATTACACCAGCTCTTTTCTCGTGTAGTAATGAGGGTTACGTTTCTGGGTTGTTTTTTTTTTTTTTTTTTTTTTTTTCTCTCGCCCCCGTGTTCTCTTCTTTGTTTCCTTGACATTCAAATTATCTGAATCAAGAATAACAAATGTCTTTTTGTGTGAAGGCCAGGCAGCTAATTGTTTGACCCAAATATCTGCAGGTCAGGAGCGCATCAAGGCCTTGGACACCCTTCAGTCTCAGCAGAGAAGTCTGGGTTGGGGTCTAGGTGCCACCCAAAGGGACCAGTTGTCTAAACTTGCGAAAACTGAAACTCTAGTCCGACTTTACCACCTCCTGCTGTTCACCATGCCTGGAACCCCAGTGTTTACTTATGGAGATGAGATTGGCCTTCAGGCAGATGAGGTAAACACTAAAATGTATCACTTCAAATATTTTAGTACCCTCTCTGTTAGAGCTATTGCATAGCTTAACCTTTGTCTTTTCCTTTGTGTTTCTTCATTAGGATGGCAAATCACCTGTGATGGTTTGGGATGTAGAGAAGGAGCCTGCTGAAGGAGAAGCTGGTAGTGAGGCAGCTCAGGTAAGATTGCTTTCCTGAAATATTTGTGTGGACAAGTAGTTTTTGAGCAAATGTGTCAAAAACAATTTCTTTACAGGCTAAGCGGAAGGAACAGGCTGAACTAAGAAAGTGGTTCAGATCTCTCAGCGACTTGCGAGCTAAAGAACGCTCCCTTCTTCATGGTGACTACTACCCCCTATACTCCTCAGCCAGCTCCCTCGCTTTCCTCCGCTTGTGGGACCAGAGTGAGAGATATATAACTGCTGTTAACTGGGGAGCGCAAAACGAGACACTAACGTTATCGCTGGCACCTACAGGCAAGTTTCACATCAACACAAGTACCTTGTTAAGATGTAATGTGTCAAATTCTGTTACACACACATTGGCAATAGTTATCTACAGTGTCCATTATTCTAATCATCTGCCATCTTTGCTCCTGCAGAGGGAGTAGAGTTGCCAGAGACTGCCAAGGTGATGATGTCAGGTGGCTCGAACAACAGCAACACTTTCATAGCAGAGTCCTCGGTCAGTCTGAATAAATTCATTTTGGAACCAGGACAAGGAGTCCTGATGTACTTCCCCTATACAGGCTAAAGATGGCGGCACTCTATAGGAAAGCTGTCTGCAGATTGTTAGGAATAAAACAGCAGATGTAAAAGAAACATGACTTTGTCATTAACATGAAATAGGACTTTCTATCAGTTTATTTAGTCAGAAAATCTGCTACACATTTCAGAATGCTGGCCAGTATGAAATTGGATTTTTAACTGGAGGAGGGCTTTACTTTATGAAGTTTAAACTTCATTTTTAAATATTTACTATCTTTTATGTTCCTGGGGGAAAAAGAAGCAAAAACCTTTTTACTTTTGATTATATATCTGTATAGTTCAGATATGTGAAAGACATTCCATTCTATTCTTTGGGCATTTCCATAGCAGTCATTTTGGTTCTTTTTTTTTTTTTTTTTTTTTTATGGTTTTTAAGAAAGCACACAGAAAACAAGTTAACTGTGTGGTGACTCCGTTTGAGGTATTTTAACAATGACACTGAACAATTTTGTTACAAATGACTTAAAGTGTGTCAAGTGAACTGAAATGGAAGCAAATAAACAGAAAGTTCTGTACCTCTCCTCTGCGCTTGTGTTTTTCTCACACTTTTGTGTCAGTTGTTTGTTTGAGCCTCCTCTCTCTGCCTGAGATAATATCCGATAAGACATTAACTATTCTCAGTCTGTACAGGTGTGTGAAAGTGTGTCGCAGATGTTGACAAAGGAAGCACGTCTATATTTTATCATTATCCTGAGATGGGTTTTATAGGCGCATTATACTCCATCCTAAAATGCATCTCGTGCACACACCTCCGAGTTTCACTAAATGGGTCATACGCTGGCGTCCTTTAAATAACTACTGTCAAACGCCTTCCATTCAATGTCAAAACTACTTTTTTTTTTTTTTTTGGTTGATCTTGAAAAATACCTGTGCTGAAATGCCTATTATAACACGTTTCATAGGGGTCTGTAATTTTTGCGAGACTGAAAGTTTCCTGAAAATGAATCGACACTGAGAAAACCAGGTAGATGAATGAGCGATTGAATTTCCCATAGTTGCACAGTACATTTTGGTTTAACACTGCAATGTTTTCGATGATGATTGACGAGAGGTCTCCCTTATTGATAATGATCAAAGTTCACTATCTCCATCAGCAAACAGTTTTTGTGGTTTTCGTATTTGTTTTGTTATAATTTTACTTGTTTGTTATTCCTCTGACCCTGTAGAAACTTGAGCTCGGGCTGAGGTCTTTGTTTCACCTGACGTTATACAGCAAACCAATGTTTTTATACTACATATTCCTCTTATCAAACTAAATTCAAAACGTGCTTGTTCACTATAACAAGTGCTTCCAATTTTGATAGAGTATATATTTATTTAACATAGATGTATGTGATAACTAGTGATTAAGAGATCAATTTTACTTTATCAGTGGCTGCAGTGGAAAATATTTTGTTACAAGTAAAAGAAAATGTGACTAAAATAATATAAAAATTTTAAAAATGTACTTGAACAATGAAAACAAAAAGTACTCAGTATAGAGAAATGGCTCATGCCAGAATTGTACATTTACATTCTATATATATTTAAATGTGCAATTTTAAGTAGATAAAAAATAAAATAATCAGTCCTCAAGTACCTGAAATGAGTATTTAAGTGTGATAGAGCAAACATACCTAGGTCCTCGTTATAATACAGCAATAACTTTACTGAAGCAAAAATTTAGAATTTTTGCTCTTTTGCTCTTTTTTCAGCCCTTTTTCATTAAAGTGTTGTTCACGAAGTAAAATCAAAGTTTTAGGTACTTCCTCCTCAGCCACCCTCAATTAAAGAGAAAAATAAGACTGGAGAGCAGCACAGTGAAAAGTTCCATCACCTTCCAACAATACTTTTCTTTTCTCTACGTTCACGTATTGGAACTGTATCAGATTACAATTCTTTGCTTTAAATTTGTAGTACCAGTGTACGTTGTTCGGGATGGATTTATAATGTTATAAAAGACTGAGAAGTTATTATTTTGTTGTTTTTAATGGTTTCTTTTGGTTTTTAATGTGGCACTTGAAGAGCTTGTGAATTTCGTGTGACTAGACCAGTCTACATTTTTAAAAATCACTCTGCTGTATTTATCATACTATAAATGGGTTAAATATGAGTTTACAACCTGTCTCATTATGTATAATGCAATGTCATACAAACTGTTACATTTCTTACTGAAACACATAAATTGAAGAGCATCTTTTGAAAAATGTCAGACGGTCCCTTTAACACCTGAAACGTAGCAGAGTTTCAGGGACCTGGGACAATACAGTGCCGCCGCGTTGCTGTGGTATTACAGGGGAGGTTTGAAGTCGATGATACCGGGAATCAGAGCCCGTCTCAGCTCCTCACTGCGCACCCCACGCCGCTGTGAAACCCAACCACCGTCTCACCCACCACCAATGCACACTCATGACAGACTCTCAGTCTGAGTTTGACATACACACTTATACCTTTTACATCATTAAATGACATGACCTTTTATCTGTATTCATGGAGGAACACTGAGGATGTTTCATACTGAAGTGCAAACAGGCTCTGTGATCTGGGCTCTATCTATATAAATTAAAAAAATACATATATATGTATATTTATACATACAGAGAGAGAGAGAGAGAGCAAATGCAGTTTCTTGCCAAGAGTGATTGTTGCCTTACAAGAGCATTGCCTATCACAACTTAAAAAAGAAATAATACATCTGAGCAGCAACAGGGCAGATTGGAGGCTACAGTGACTCTCTATGGGAAAGACAGAGGAAGCCTGGGCCAGCTGGTCAGCCTGCTAACTGAAGAAGAGACAAAGCTTCGACATTGGCTTTCTCTCCTCGCCTGGAGACGGCTGCTGGTGAGTAAATGGGTTAACTGAGATGCCAAACATGCAAACTTCCTGAAGAGTCAGGTGGACTCAGACATAAAATACAAAACATAGAGGGTCAGTCTGAAGTGATAGATTTCTGTCCTCGCTCTCTCAGTTACTATTCATACAATACATTCGTTCATAATGTGTTTTTGTGGAAGCAACATGTTTCGTGATGTGTTTTATGATGCGAAAAACTGGAGCATGCAATGATACTAACTATGCCAGCAAGAAAAGATTTTCAAAATAAAATGGAATTATTGCATTAAAACGATCATCTAAACATCTTTTCCCTTTGTGACCATTGAAGTGTACTGAAGTGTAACTAAAAGCCAACTTAAACTAATTTAGGAAAATGGAAATACTATTAAAGGCTACACAGAAGTTGAAAGCTCTCTCGTTTTTGTCTGGTCAGCCACCATCTGGTTAACTTTACTGAGTAGTTTGTTTAAAAGGAAAAAATGCCCCTTTCACCTCTAAAGCTCAATAATTAAGTATTAACAGAGACCTTTAGATAACCATCTCCACCTCCTTTGATCAGTTCCTTACAGACGTTTTATTCTAAATTCCTATATATATTTTCTTTTAGGTCGGTTCCTTTTTTAGGTTGTTTCACAGTCAATACAACAGTGCAATGACATATATACGAAAATTCACATTGGCATTGTTTATGTTTCATGTCAACTTTGAACTTGACAGAATAATCTGAATCTAAGTGACGGTAACACACTGGGTGCTGCGTGCACCTTCAGGCGCTTGGCTCACAGGCAGGTTTCAACCCCGAGTTATACCACCTCAGCATAGTGCAGCTATTGGTGCCAAAGCGGGACAGATAGAGAAATAATGTTAGGCGAGGTAATGACGATTTCACAGCCTGTCAGCCCGATCAGAGACAGGGACGGTGCAGCGATGGATGGACTGGAGGATGAGCCGTGAAAGGTCACGCTAGAGCAACAGCATCAGTAACAGCTTGAATAAAAAGTGGAAGAATGTTGCGGAGAAAAGACGGTTGCAACACCAGTCACACTCTGTATATCATTTTAAAGAATCTTTGTAATGTTCCTCATTGAATGGACCAAAACTACTGAGCACGAGCAGCTGAGGTCTTTAGCTTAGCATGCAGACTGCAAACCAGCAAGGTTATCCTCGTCTGATTATGGTGAAATCCCCTCCCCAGCACCTCTGACGCTAAAATGTAATATCCTCTTTGTCTAATCTGTACAAAACTAATGGGAAAAGATGCACATGGCAGACTATCTCTTGGCCGTCTATGTTGTTCCATTCTGATGACTTCATTGGATGTAATTATTAAATTGAAGAGCTTTAGTGGTACTGGAAGGCCGATTATGTGACCTTTGCTAGATTTCCCTTATGCCTTCAGCGAAAATACTGAAGATATAAGGGAAGTGAGAAGGGAACTTTATTCTGACTTGTGATTGTGGTATTTCTCGTATCATCTTAACTCTGAGATAAAACAGCTTTCCTCAAAACCAGAACATAATTGTACACAGTGACCAGGACTTCCATTTTTGTGAGACAGTCAGAAGAATAAAAACAACTAGAAAGCAGCGACCAGGGTGACATCAGACCGTGATCATATTTAAATGTACTGCACACACTTCGAGCGTGTACAGTGTCATGTTTAGGGGTGTGTGTTTTTAATATTAGGACATATGTCTGGCCCTTTAAAACATACAGACTAAACGGGGAAAATAAAAGATGAGAGAGTTTAAAAAAACACTCACTCAAACTGAAAGTTTGTATGTGTGTGAGGTTGAAGCCACACACTAGGGTGTTTTTCTCTTGTTTCCAGCATCACTATGACACAGCTTGTCACACACACACACACCTTCAGACACACACACACACACCTTCAGACACACACACACACACCTTCACACACACACACACACACACACGCACACACGCAGTGGCGTTATGACAGGGCGATGAGATGAAAGAATGACAGCGGCCGATCATCTTTGGCGAAACTACATCTCTCTCCCTTTCTTTGTCTCATTCGCCACCTCTCTCCACCCCCTTTATCACACACATGTGTACTCTACAGGCAGACCATACACACATGCATTTCACTGCTACTAACACATCTCTCCCCGTAATGACAAATTAACAGGTAAGAATGCCTTTTTATTCTGGATCCACTTTTTCTGATTGTTTGTTTGTCTAAGCAGGAATCTATGAGGCTGGGCTTTTTCAGAATAAGTAGAAGAGAAAGTTAAACTTAACCCAGAGAGACACCTTTAGCATAACTAGCATACTCACACACTTCTGAAACACACCTATTCCCCCTACGTATTGTTTCTCTGCCATCATTTAACCATAACCCAATGGGGACTTTTTATTGTTGTTACCAATTTAGCCAGTAACATTCACATGGCAACAGTTATTACTTCATTGGTTAAAGGTTTAGATTTGTGTGTTGCTCTGGAAAAATCCATTGGTCTAATGAGTGCATATGAAGGTAGATGAATACAATTACAATTACGTGCACATTGGGCTCAGTTGGTGTACACAGGCTTTTCACATTACCTGCATTCAAATTGAAGAGCCATTTTCATTTGAAAACGTACCTCTGCTGACTACGTATGTACTAAAGTGAACTGCCAAGCTGCAGTAAACTGCTTGCAGAGAAGTAGCTCCAAAATGGGATTTTTAACAATACGACAATTTTGACTTCTGAGAATCAACGTTTTTGAACATTTCAGTCCTAAAGTCCTAAAACAACAAGTTTGACTTCGTTCACTGTGAACATTGTGTAAAGATATAATGGTAAGATAAAGCCAGGCCTCAGTTTACCCTAGACCCAGGTGCAGTTAGACATATGAAGGTTACCGTGTTGCTCGGATATGCTGTTGAAAGGCCCACACATAACACCAAAACCTGAATGGAGGCCGTGTTGGTCAGTCTACAGTGGTGTTTATGCAGCCTGCAGTGCAGTGTACTGTCGTACTTTAGTGTCTCGTTTGACCTGATTTAAGGTGGCAAAACATTAGAGGAGAAGTTTGTGTTGTTGCTCCTTTTGTCATACTTTGATTTAGTGACCTCCTTTGACATCTGCAGACAGAACAGGGCCAACAACTGCTTTTGTGCCTCAGAAAGGAAGTAGAGCACAAGTGTCTGTGCCAACAAAGGCCTGCATTACAGATGTTTGTATTTACCACTGCTGGAGTTTTGCTTCTCACCACAAAAATGAATATCATTGTTTTCTTATTTCAACAGTGCTCATGTTTAAGGGCTTTTGTAATGTCATGGGCTTCCACAATCTTTACCTGAGAGAATACATGAAATGAGGAAACGGAAGAAGATTACAAAATGCACTATCCATTGTTGTATTGTAAAACTGGTACACAATCTTTTCGGCAGAATGAACGCAAATCAAATGAATACGTTAAAACAAACAATTTGAGGCACTGCAGGCATCTTTGACAGCAGTGACTTTTTCATTTTTAATAAAAGTGCTCAAGTTGTATCCAGCAGCACCGAGGCTGCGAGCGAACAGTCCTTCCTGCAGGATTAGACTGAGGTATGAATTTAAATCTTCCTCCCATCGGACGATAAAACTTTACACCACTTTGTTTCCCATGTGTTCTGACAAACACAGCCTCAGATGTCTTGTGACGCATTCGATTTGCTTTAAAGTTGTGGCAAGTTAAACATCCAAGAAACGAGTCGCTGTATGTGTCTCCCTCCTTATATATGGAAACCTGTCGTTCCCTAGCTGCTGCTCTTCTCTTGCTAGCCTCCCTTGCTGGTTTTCAAACAGACATCAGTATAAGCAGTAGAACAATTAGCAAGCTCAGAGTCAGTGCCTTGAAACATTAATGTATTCTTCACTTTATTGCGTGCAACCTAAAGTCACCAATTCCTGAAATACAAACACATAATCTCTAAGCACTCAGCTGCACCCATGAAGATTCAAGTGAACCAAATTGAATTATATCTTTATGTCATCCATAGCGCCATCCTGAATATCTGCACTTCATTCAAATCACTTTGCAATGATTAGTTCAGTGTCACAATCGGTATAAAAATCTCAATTTCATCGGAAAAAACATATTCACCTCTCTTTGACATTATACACAGTACTATTGCGTTGGGGTAGTTATCATTAGACATATTCAAACATCAAAGTCACTGTGGAGAGTGCACTCATATGAAAAGCAACCATCTATAAAAGTAGCATGATACGTTCACATTATATGCATCATTGAAATTTGCAGGAGATGGAATTTGGTTAGATACAAATAAAATGCATTACAAATTGCTGTCCAGTTTTTAGGAAGTGTCAGATGTGCCAAAAAAAAGCTTGATGCCCGTCTGGAGGTTCTTTGTTGATGTCAAATATCAAGAGACACTCAAATGCCCTTGAAGGGGAAACTGATTCTGGTGAAAGGACGGTCCTTTATTGTTCGACTAAAAGCAGAGCTTACAAAAGCGAGAAAAAAAAAAAAGGTTATGAATATTTTTTTATTTTAGAACTTGCAGTCGAACATTGTCACGTTCATTCATTTGATTTATTGAATGCAAAAATTCAATAAAACTTTTTACACGGTGAAAATCAGTTTACTGACAGTTTGGTAGTGTTCCTTACCAGAATAATCAGCGGTAATTCTAATACAGTTATATACTACGTCCCAACTTGTTCATCTGAACGAAAAAATACAAAGTGGCGCATACTGCAAGTCAAATAAAATCCATTTTTAGTGTGAATGATGGGATAGATTCAAGAAATGAAACAACCCCTTTAAGGGAAAAATGAATGCCATTCTTACATTGAAATTATGTTACACTTCTCTTAATTACTGACGGTTGACCCCATGACCTTTGTTGCATTGGATTGTCGGATTCAAAATACGACTGTTTAGTTGTTTGCTAAGAATAATACAATTCAACCTGATTGCTGGAATTTTTTTTCAACCTTTTTTACATCCATGTACAAGGATATCACAGTGATAAAAACAGAATACTGGACTTGCAGTGTGACATGATTTCCGCATTCATGTCCGATCAGATTTAGTTGCAAATAGTCGCAATTTTAACCAGAAAATGGATGGAATCCTGAAAAGTTCTTTGGCAGAAAGAGTCTGAAGCTGGCATTTGTTGCCGTTCATAAATTTGTTGTCACCCTGGATCCAAACTTAAAGGCCCCTCAGGCTCAAATAAAAACTTTAAACAGTTCCACACTATTCACTGTCCAAACAACTTTATGTCTGCTGTATCACACACCATCACTAGTGTGTAATTCCACACATTGTCATAATGGAACCATTTTGTGTTGTTTTTACAAATGAATAAGATGAGGCTGTGTGGTGTGAACTGGAATCACAGAGTTTCAATAAAAAGAAAGCTGAAGCTTTTTTTCGAAGTCTCTTACCCTGTGGGTTCATGTGCAAGCAGCTCCGTCTGAACATTTTGTGGCCTGTGATCTCTCACCTCTTAAAACTTACTGCGACAAATAAAGAATTGTCATTTTCAAGCAGATTTTGTTGTTTCACTAAGAGCATGGCACACACATGACAAAAGACATGCTATTATTTGCAACCTTTTTTTTTTGAGTCAAAATCAAATTTTAATTCACGTGTTGTACAACTTTTCTATAACTCCAACAACTTTTCTATTAACTAAGCATCGTTACCTAGAAGGCACAGTTAGACGCAGTAAACAGAAATATGTTGTGTTGAAATTTTTTGTGAATGCAGTTAGATGAAAAACCCTCTCTGCAGTTTTTATTTAACACTGAGACCGTTACTGTCTGATTGTGTGCTTTCAACACTGTCGTCTTTAAAACATGACAATCCCTGAATATATGGGATGAGTTCCCTTTGAATATTTGGATAAAAAGGAAATGCCTTTTTTTGAAGAATAATCTCTCTTGCCTCTTGTGCATGTGCAGCAGGTTTAAGTATTTTACGTACACCGTAATGTTTTTGTGTAAATTGATATAACTCTCGTACTGTCCATTGCACGTACACCTACAGTGTCAACATTCATACATGATTCATGGTAGCAAGGTTATCGGGAGGGAATGAGTTTATTTGACAAATAGTGTGGCAACAAGCATCTGGTGGCTGTTGTAGAGGCCTGAATTTAGAGAAGAAGACTTACACATACACGATAAGCAATGTACTATGTAAGAGCAGTTTAATTTGTCTCTCATCCATTCAGTTCCTGTCTTCCCGCCAGTCAACGCTTTTTTTTTTTTCTGAGTGACGGAAGACAAATGGAGAGCGAGTTCAATGCAAAACAAAGAAAAAGTTCTGAGAAAAAGTCCAGAATTGCGTTGTCTTTTTCCCCCTCCTCTGCTCCCGCAGCTTTTTTGGTGAATTTGAGAGAAAACTAGAAAAACGTCTCGCCCATACATACTCCCCTGCACTCCCCTTCCATCCTCTCAAGTCCTTTCATTCACATATTTTTCACTCGGCTGTTACCTCTGGGTTTCAAAAACTCACACATGCAAATACATACACACAAGCGACATGTCAGAAAGGCTGCTGTAAGGAGAGTTACAGCAGCCAGAAAGTTTTATCTGCAGGGACCAAAAACTGAGATGGCTCTTGGATAAAAGTTCACGCATTTGGAGGCTGAATGTAAGACCACATTGTTCAAGCGCAGAACCAAACTTTGCCAGACTATATCTGAAAGTTTGTCATCTTTCTTCATTCATAAATGTTGTAACATATGCCGAATGTAATTTAAACATAACTATTGAACATCTTGAAAGGAAACTGTTCCCTCCTGAAATAAGTGACAAAAGTGCAATGAAAAGACACGGGGTTAGGGTTAGCAAAGACATGGCATCAGCGATCTTCCTGAGTCTTACTAATCACAGTAAGATAGATAGATAGATAAATAGTTATATAATAAACGCTCAGATCTTTGACAATGGAGCCCACAGATTGAGAGACCCGCGATTACTTTACTGTAATGTCATCAGTGAATCCAAAAATAACTAACATGATGTAATGTATCAAAAAAAACATTACCAATTATTATCTATGCTAATTTTGAGGTTAACGTGCCACACAGCCTGTTTGGTTACTGCATCATCATCTATTATGTGTGTTAATGCTCACAATTTCAGCTAACAGATGGAGTCACATGATACAAGTGACCTCAGGATTAATGCGCTCACCTGCTCACACACACTCAGCTCTTTTCTCCACTGTCTCAACTATCATGCTATTACGGTATCATAAAGAGCAAGCCAACGGGTGTGCTCCTTGTGAATATTATTGGTAATCTATTACCAAATAAAACCAATTAGTTTTAAAATTGATGGATGAGTCTCAGAATGAAAACCTGTTCTCAGACAAGGAAACAATTTTGCCAAAATAAGTGAGAAGCACACACACCTTACACTCAGACCCAAATGGTGGCAAACTGTCACTCACAAATAGCACGTAAAATTGTTCCATGGGGTCTTTTTTGCTTGTGCATATATATGTATGTAACAGTTTTTTATTTTTATGAATGAGTCTCTCATTTTAAGCTGCAAGACACAATTTGCAGAACTGCTTGGAAAATTGACACGGAATTACCATTCCAAATGTTTCATATGTAATTTCAAGATTTAGCTACAATATTTTCTTCATTTTTTTTTATTTTAGAGTGTGAGTGTGAATGATTGTTGGTCTTGGTCTGTCTCTGTGTGTTGGCCCGGTGATGGACTGGTGACCTGTCCAGGGTGAACCCCACCCTCACACAGTGTGAGCTGGGACTGGCTCCGCCCCCCCCCCCGCGACTTGTAAATGGATAAGCAGTAGATAAACAAACAAAAGAACTGTAATCTTTTATTTCATGCATACCTGTAGATACCTGTATAAAGAGTTTGGTCTAGACCTGCTCTATATGTAAAGTGCCTTGATGTAACTTTGGCGCTATACAAATAAATCTGATTTGATTTGATTTGATTTGAAGGTTGATTTTCTTAGTTACACATTTTAGATTTTATCATATACACTACACACACCTTATAGGTGATATGATAAGAGTCACTATAGTATGTAAGGTGTATATAACAAAGTGTTGTACATTAAAATAATGACTGATTCTTTTGTTGAATTAAGCAGTTTACACTCACATGACCTGGACCACATACTACCTGAGAATACAGACAATAATTTAACAACTAACTTTGTGAATGAGTTGAATTCTTTTACTACTATTTGCACTGCAATGTTGTTGTTGTTTAACACCAAATCAGTTTTATTTGGGCTTTTATTGAGTTTATTTTACTCTTAACTGTGAAACTGTAAAAACCGAAAATGGTGATGTTGGTTACTGCCACAGAAGATGTGTTGACTTAAATTCAGCAACACAAATGTTATTATTATCCCTGTGTTGTCTGTATTAAATTGGCTGTGGATGTGTTTGTGAATGTGTGTGTGAGTGTGTTTGGCAGAGGTCATAGTCATGTTTGTGGTTGCATTTGCATGTGAGAGTAGGTGTTTTAAGGTTATATGAAATGACAAAGGTGAGAAACAGAAATTTAGCATGTTTAAAGTGTACAGTGTGCGTGTGTGTGTGTGTGTGTGTGTGTGTGTGTGTGTGTGTGTGTGTGTGTGTGTGTGTGTGTGTGTGTGTGGTGGGTGAGTGGGTGGGGCCGCTGGGTTTTTAGAGGGTTCCCTGAACCTCATCGTTTGTTACCGTCTTCCTTCCTGTTTCGTTCTTTCTCACTTCCTGTCAGCTGACTCAGCCGGAGACTCTTGATCTGGTAAACATCCACGCTCCCGCCTCTGCACACGCACTCCCGCACACACACACACACTAATGTGGACACACAAAGACATATAAGCATTGATGCTTACCGAGCCACTGATGTACAGACACACTGAATACTGAAAGCTCGAAGCTAATTACATATTAATCATTCAGCTTGGAGTAAAATTACTTAACTACATCCGTTAACTACAACTAAACTACAACATTATGCACATAAGATATGATAAATATCTATGTTATTAAGATTAAAATTCCCATTTTATACACAACCCTAAGTGTGTTTATAACTCAACCTCAGCATTAGTGTCTGAAGGAAGATATAATCTATTGAAACAAACAAAACAAAAAATGGAAAAATAGTACCAAAATGGACACCAGAAAAAAATCTCACATGCCAAAAAGGAGACTTTGTTTGAAATGACACAAAGATTAAAGAGTGCAGAGAGATAAAAGGCAAACAAAAGGGTGAAGATCAAAGACAGGACAAGAGAAAACAAAGCTGGGTGCTCAGCGAGAAACAGAGAGAAAGACGTGCGATAAGGACAGGCAGAGATGGAAAGAGAACGATAGATGGAGGAGGGGGGTAGAGAGATAAAGATAGCTGAAAGGAGGGAGATCCGTCAGCATTTGTTTCCTCAGGATGTGGTTACCACGACGACGAAAAGGCAAAGAGGCAACATCACTATCCGCCGGTCCCTTCTGACACCTGCAAGTGTGTCTGTGAGTGTGAAAGTCAGAGCATGTGTCTGTTCATATATGAATGTGTTTCAGCAAGCAGCTAAGCGAGTAAATGGGTGATGTGTGTGTGTGTGAAAGGCTACTGTATATCAGTGATTGTGTTGGTCCGTTTTACTTAATATATGTCACAGACAGGGTCTATGTGGGCGTGTGCGTGTGCGTGTGTGTCGGTGTGTGTTCACACGTGTGTATGAGTGTCAAAGGATGTAGAGCAGAGAGAGGGCGAGAGACAGAGAGAGGGAGGGAGAAAGACATAGGAAGGAGTTAGTGATAGGTTGAAAATCTTGGGGGCGAAATGTTTAAGACTCAACACTTGAAACAGTGAAGGATAAAGAAAGAGCAAAAAAAAGTCAGAGAGAATGATGAAGAAAATCAGAAGAACAACCAAAAGGCGAAAACATGAACAACAGGGGACGAACATATGTGAAAAGGAAATTAAGCACCAAAGACTGGTAAAGACAAAACCTCAAAACATATACAGTGTATCTGTCTTCATCTCATCTTCCTTCGTTCTTTCTCTTTCTGACTCACTCAATGTCCTATTGAGAACAGAATGTGGTTTCAAGAAAGAGACAGCGAAGAAGCAACGAAGATTTATTGCAACACAGTAAAATGTGTTACAACAAGTTGTGTTTTTGTTAAAACAATGTTTTTTAAATATGCTATTGTCAATTAGAGTAAAACCTGTTTAATGTCGCACTGTGTTATCAAGTTTGAGAAATATTCTCGTGTCTCGGCTTCTCCCGCAGCGTCAGCTTTGCACAAGGGTTCATATATTTTCAACTGAACTCTCCGTATGCATTTTAAATGCATCTGTTAATGTTTCTTTTTGTCTGTTTTTGAAGGCAGGAAAGGGTTAGGATATTGGCCTTTGGCTGAGTTAGCAGACATGCTAAAAACAAATATGTTTCCTATAAACATAAAATTGGTGCCAACTCTATAAACCTGTTGCCTGCAAAATAAATTGTTAATTGGTTTGTTGTACAAAACGAAAAATGATTTATAGGATTTAGGAAATGTGACTTTTGTCTACTCTTGTTACTTGAAACACACAGTCACACAGTATTTCTCCCACTAAATAGCACCGTACCCCTCACGACTCAGAAACACCTTGGTCATAGTAAATAGTAACACCTTGGTCAATGATGAGAAAGTGGTATTATGGTCACTTGTATTCATGCGTATAAAGCTTACATGTAGGCGTTGGACAAAAAATATGTGATAATACTCACACACTCACACTCAGCAGTCTGCAAAGATACTGCATAATAATGTTATAAAGTAAATAACATAAATAACGTTCTAATTCAGAAATTAGAAAGCCTTTAATGGCTGTGATATTAGTAACTCCAGCATCAAGATGAGCTGACTTTTGGAGCATTGCTGGTACCTGCTCCTGCTGAGAAGGTAGAGTTTAAACAGCGACACTAGTGTTGTGACATGGTTTTAGCTTTCTAATTGTTGCTTTCTTTTTTGTTCCCTGTAGGCTGTCTAGCCAAATCCAGGAAACATTCATGGATGACCATTCATCTCCCCAACCGTTCCCTAACCTCCAGCCCCATCGCCACCGCTCGGCCTTTCACCTCAGCATGCCCACCTGTCAGAGCCCAGACGCGTCGTACCCACCAGTCTTGGACTCCCTGGAGCAGTATGGAACCAGAGGGGAACAATCTATTTTGACTTTTCCAACGTCAAGTACTTCTTCTCGGGGTAGAAGGGGGAGCAGTGGGGGTAACAAAGACTTCCACAACACATGTGCTAACACTTTGGATGGCAATGCTAACTTAGGAGACCATCTTGATGCAGATAGCAGGTTAGCAAGCTATTTTACTGACCCCTGGTATGTTGGTGACAAAAAAGACGATGTTTGGGAAGACGGCGAGCATTGCCAAACCATTGCAGAGGATTTTATTAGTAAAGCTGATTGCTACAGTAACGAAAATGATGTTTTTTACCCAATGAATTGTGGAACTGAAGATGGACATAGACGTAGGCTCAGAACAAATTATAATAGTTATGCCCAGGTTAGCTGTGAAGCTAAAAGTCAACCAGTTTACAACAGGGAAGCTGATGTTAGCCGCTTTACGAAACAAACCTCTTCCCACAGCAGATGTGCAGCAGGAAGCTTCAGTGACAGCAGCGTCGATTATTGTAGGACAGACTCACGAGTGAGCGACAGTTATCTGGGAAGGGAGGAAGACTACGGGTCCAGTTGTGGCTCAGGTGAAGACCACCTTCCTGCAGCAGAGGTTGATGGACCCTGGCTCAGCGTCTCCCCCTCAGGTCAGACTGGAGAGGGGAGGTGGAGAGGAGCAGAAGACACCGTTAGTGTGGCCCCGGGGTGCCAGCCACTGAGGTCACCTACCACCATCAACAGTGGGACATACACTCAGAAACTAGATTCCTTTTCTGAGGCTTTCCTCTCTCAGCGAAAGAGGACATTTCCCATGATTTCTGGTGGGGAATCCTCTGCACAGATGTGGGACTTTGGAGGAGGGAGAGTTGAAAACTCTGGATCGGTGAAATCAAGGCACAGCTGTGCTTTTGATTCAGAGTCCTACCTGCCTTCCTCCTCTTCCTCTTCATCAGCTCACCCCTCTCTTCCGTCCTTCCCCTCTCCTCCCACGTCGTCTCACTTCATGTCTTCAGTTCTTAGTCCTCCTCCCACACCTCTACCTCCTCCTTCTCACTCGCCTTCTAAAATGGACTCTCCCAAAGCAACTGGAGGAACTGGACACTCAGTTTCCCAGGAAGGCGAGCCGCTTGGTGCACTCCAGTTTTTCACTTCCAGACTTCAATCACTCCCATCTGCGATGCTATGGAAGTTTTCAGTGCTGCCACACAGCTTTCCACACTCGTTGGGTGACCCCAGCAGTAACGAGGGCACCCTAACATCTTCCCATGGTGCTGACTATGGCAACATCAACGGTAAGGCATTGTGTGTGCATTTTTGTGAGTGAGACCGTGCTAGGATAACCCTAAACCAAGAGGAAGAATATAACACGAATAAATGTTTTCTGAGAAAGACGTTAAAAGGAATAAGAGAACTTAGATATGAATATATTTTTGATAAAGTGTGGCCCCATCAGCACCACCATCCCCTTACAAAAAAAGACACAGGTTAATTGCCACATGTAAATTTATGGGACATGTGGGTTCTCAGTGGTGATCTTATGAAATTTTCCTTTTCCAAATGATGTTTTCGCTTTTCACACTTTCACTTTTACATTTGTAACAGATGTCTTTTGTAGGTTTCTATTTCACACCCCCAAAAAATGAAATGTTCACATGGGACAACTGACATCCATGATGTCAGAACTATGGTGTGTTTCAGTTTTCACAATGATTATTCCTTCTAAATTCCTTTAGAAGGAATAAACACACATCCGTACACAGAGATCAGTGATTCTGTTTCTGACTTGTTTTGTCTGGCTGTATTCTGCACACCAAATACTCTGTACCAGTATTGAGACAATAATATCACCTTGCATAATTTTCAACAGTGGTTTTCCTCTGCATTCCCTTTGTAGTTTTCATTTTTCACATCTTATTTTTGACTCAGCCCCACATGATGTCCATCAGTCTCCTGAGCTGTCATTACTCACCTTTCCATCCCATCATTCATCCCGCCAACCACCACCCAGACCTCTGTGTCCAGTGAAAAGTCCACCTCTCCATCCCTCCCTCCATCTTTCCTCTTCTCCATCCCACTCTTCAGCAGAAAAGATGGCTGCTTACTCTAGGAGCCATAAAGTAATGAATGAACCAGCAACTGTGAACCAGTTACAGGTACACTGTTAAAATCCTCAGAAAAACCTACTGAGCACATTTAAACTGTTACAGAAGTCGTACTTGTGCATACTCACTTGCAAAAAGTGAAACAAGAAATCTGTAACAGTTTCTTGTAAAAGCTGTGTTGAGCTTGTAAAATTATAACTACTTTGTTGTAACCTCACCTTTAATAGACATGTATACACTGCACTGCTGTGGCTGCCTCAGAATTTCTCGTCTAGCAAAATAAATAAATAAATAAATAAAATTGTTGCAAATCAAATTAAATAAACATGAAAGATACGCTTTGTGTTTAGCGCTAATAAGTGCTAATAAGTAGATATTGGTACAGAAAAACATCATCAAATATTTTTGTCTTATACCTTCAGTATACCTGCTAAACACTCCATTATCATGAGCTGTTGTTAGCATTTAGCTCAAACTGTAGGCCCATAGAGCTGCTCTATCACTGACTACTGTTTATTGGGCCAGGGTGAATCATTCTGTTTACTTTTTCAACCTTTCATTTTAAAAAGAAAGCTACTGAATATCTCAGCCCAAATCAAGAGCAAAATATAATTTAGAGCTATACCACACTAACAACCGCTGTTTGCTAAGTCACATTGTGAGAGAGGGGTCTGCCATGTATGTACCCAGGAGCCTGGAAGGGAAGGTGGGAAACTTTCCACAGCTTGGGATGGCCTAGTGGGCGGTTGGATGTATGTTGTATATATATGTAATATGTTACTGACCGATGTCTGTACTTTTTGCACAAGAGTGGATCAAACAGGGACAGGGCTAACACAATATGGTCTGTCCTTGGACTCCCACAGCCAGAAGCCTCCCCAGTCTACACCGGAACTCCGTTTTCCAGTGTCCTTCACTCCAGCAGGGTTCAGAAAAGGGACCATTACATTCCCCGACCCCTTCTCAACCCGGTCCGCAAGGGGACAGGGCTGTACTCCTCCCTGTCACCTCTCAATCACAGAGAGGATGGAACATGCAGGGCAGAGGAAGAGGACGGTGGTGTGTTACAGTAAGTGACTACCAGTACCAGGAAGAGTTTAGAAAAAACAAAACAAAACACCAGGCTGCTGTTTGTCAGTCTTCTCTGGAGGAAGGTGACAGCACTACAACAAAACTAAACCTGAATGATATGCTTTTACTGGGTTAGTGCTGGCCGAAGAACTCTATTGAATAAAATTAGATAAGAAATTTCACGAAAACCTCTATATACAAAATTACTGAAATGCTGCTTTCTTTTCCTCTCTCCAGGCATGTCAATGTAGGTCCTGATTTCCAGGCAGAGCTTCCTTCGTGCTTCATTGATGGCAAAGAGTCAGCTGTCCCCAGGGAAGAGTTACTCTGGAAACCTTTGGAGGAGCTGGATCAAAGTGCTAACTTACAACACAAAGGCAAACCATTTATCCAGATCTCATGCAGATACAAACAAATGTAGATAAATTCAAATTTTTTCAACATCACAATGGAGAAAACTTCCCGAGCTAGACTTCAGAGAGAATTCAGAGAGAAAATTAGATCTAAAAATAATTTACCATGCCCCATTGTGATTTATTATTATGAGCTCAATTACCTGGCATGGCATTGGTTAATGCCACTATTTCTAATGTGAGTCGTCTGTCTGTGTTTGTGCAGTGGAGAAGCTGTTGTCCATGTGTAGTTCGAGCTGTCTGCCAGGAGGAGGCAGTAATACGGAGCTGGCTCTGCACTGTCTTCACTACTGCCAGGGGAACACAATGGTAAAGCAGCATGATGAATATCATGAAAATTGTATACTTTAGCATTTCTTGCCTCACCTCCTCCATCCCTCTCTCCCACGCAGGCCACTCTGGAGATTCTGCTGTTTTCAAAGCCTTCACCAACAGGAGATTATCACTACTCTGGTAACCTTTAACCTTTGACCTCACTTTAGCTGTTGGCTAAACTTTGACTTTTGAAAGAAAACTCCTAAATGACAACCTGATTTCAAATAACTCTTCTTTGGCTTGGGGGATTTTCAAATTTATTTCTTTCGCCTTGTCAAATAATTTGACTTATTTCCTGCTGAAATTGTATAAAGTCTCATTTGTCCAGATTCCTATAGTATAATAAAAATATTCTAGTTTGCACACTTAGCATTTAATGTAATTCCCAGTTTGAAGGCTGGTTATTAGTGTTTAAGTCAAATATTTAAAGTTTCATATTTCCTCACTCTATCTTGACACCTCTAGCTGAAATTTGAGCAGCACAAAAATATTAAGTGAAGTAAAGTAATGTGTTGCAGTGAACAGTGTTTAATGTTTCCTTAACAGTCAGTTGTATGCACCTGAATCAGCGAAAAAGAAACCATTCCCGTGGTAGTATAATAGTTGCCTTTGTAATAGCCTGCACCTCCTGCCACTTTAATCACATGACTCTCTCTCTCTCGCTCTCTCTCTTTTGTCTCTTTGGCAAATTTAATACCACCAAGATCCATGTTAAGTACAGAGTAGTTATTGTTCTCCACAGTAGTTCCCACTCAGGTGACTGCATCCTTGTATTCAGGGGGAATGGTATAAATTTTGATCCATCTCAGAGCAGCTTAACAACATTTATATGTCTAAAAATCCTGGCATGTCCTGGGACTCCCCTCCATCTGTTGACCCTGTGAGTTCAGATCTCTGCACTAAATAACACACAATCCGCCTGCTTGTTTGAAGCTTCCTGAGTGAGGAATCACAATGCGTGTGTGCCTTCACACATGTTTATCAAAACGATCAACTTCACACGTTAACAAAGCAGACAGTCAGGACAATCCACATCACAAAGCTGTCAGTCATAATCAGCTCTTTCTTTCACCTTCACAAAGTGATTTCAGGACTTTGCACATTTCACAACAATGGTTTACATTAAACTCTACAATATTTGGCCTCCCAGTAAGCTATGCATTACAGGGTAACCTTTTGGTGTTTGTTTCCATTATTTTTCATGCTTTCTCTTCCCTTTCTCTCCTCTCTCTGTAGGTAGTGATATTTGGACAGCCACTGAAAAGAGTCTTTTCAGCACAGCTCTGGGGATTTACGGAAAAGACTTTTCCCTGATACAGAAAATGGTATAATTATAATTTGGAAATTGGTTGTCCGATATATTTATGTATATTGGATTTAGACTGATGTCAGTTTTTAAAAATTGAAGAATAGGTTCAGTTTTAACAACAGTGCTAAACCTCAGTGTGCACAGTGGTCCTCTCCCTGCCTACACCAGTTCAGTTTTTGGTGACTTTCTGTGCACTTCGTTGTGAGACATTATTTTTGCATTTGATACAATAAAGTCTGATATCTAGCTCCCATCAGCCTGACCATTTACAACAGTTAAGTGTTTCTTTTGACTCATGAGCTCAGTTTTGAGTCACCTGGAAGCAGCATGTCTGCCATCTGTAGTCTATAATTTGAGTGGCTGCAGTGTTAAAGTGCAGTAAAGGTCTCAGAAATGTACCACACCAAGACTGAAGGCATGTTTCTGCTGGTTCACAAAAGGAACATCTGAGAACCCCTGGACCCAATAAGCACCTGTAAAGATGTCATTTTACAGTGTGTTAGTACATCTGAACATATCAGCTTAATCATGTTTTCTGTGTGTGTGTGTTCACATGATATTTGGAAAAAGTTAGACTTTCAGGCTGCCAAGAACTCAGTATGTGTTGCTCACACGTGTTTGTGCATGCATTTTGCAGGTAAGCACTAAGACAGTGAGCCAGTGTGTTGAATTTTATTACCTGAGCAAGAAGCTCCAGGACAAGAAGAAGAAACAGAAGGAGGAAGAGTACAGAGATGGAGAACTGGAGCAACAAAAAAGTGTAAGAAACAGTTGAAGTATTGATTTAGCTCTTATCCTCCCTTTGGGTGTCTGTAATTTCCTGTAGCTACTGTCTTCTGATGGATTGTCTATACCCATGACACACTGTGGGTCTGTAGCATCATGCTTTCTGATCACTAAATACTGGTGTATTGAGTTAAATTGTTATGTTGTCTGGAATGCAGCTCATCAAATCATCACAGAACGGTGGCTTACAATTGGTCTTTTTTTTTTTTTCATTAGACAACGCCTGTCTGCCAGCCAATGGAAAAGCAGTATGGACTGGCGGAGGCGGTTCCTCTGCCCTCATTAGCCAGCTTCTTCCCCTGCAAGCTCTGTGGCAAGTGAGTAGGATCAGTTATACAGGAAGGAACAACTTTATCTGTGTTTGGCTTTGGGGCGAGCCAACAGATGGTTTTGATTTTTTTAGGCTCCTTTTCATTCCTGCCTGTCTCTTTCCTTTTTTTCTCTTCAGAATGTTCTATAAAATCAAGTCTCGTAACGCTCACATGAAAATCCACCGCCAGCCTCAGGAGGATTGGGCAGACAGACGGCTTCAGCACCATCTCCTCACCCAGCGTCTGGCCCTCAGTCATTCCACTAACCTCCTGCCCACCTCAGGCACTAATGTGCTCCCACCCCAGACTCCAGCTCTGACCTTTCCTTGCGCTGGCCTTGCTGGAACACCAGGCAGCAATTGCACTGTAGACAATGTCCTCAGCTCAGTAACCAATAGCAACACCATCGCACCCAGCAACGCCAGTGTCCGGGTTCCCAGCAATGCCCTGACATATGGCAACACTGCTGCTTCAAACTCTCATGTAATCCCAAACACTGATACTAGTGACTCAAATCAGAGACAGCCCACCAGCATCATACCATTCCACCAGTCATGGGGCTCATTTGGACCTGGCTCCAACCCTGCTGCCTTCTACTGCAACACAGAAGGGAAAGGTGATACCAGGACAGTTGGGGGAAAAGATCCAACCAATTGGCAGTAGTGCAAAAGTGTTAATATCGTTACAATCAGTGTGGTCTGAGATTTCAAAGCTGCATTCAAACTCTTTTTTCATTCAAGCATTTTTTTTTAAGTTTAACATTTTTATATGATTTCTGCGTGTAACATATTTATGTTTCTTATGCATTTGAAATGTGAATAAAAATGTAAACCATATGTTTGTTTTTGAGTTTAATAAAAATCACAAAACTTGTACAGATCAAACAATGACATATCAGAGGAGATATCAGTGATTCTTGGACAGATCCAGGAGAGGCCTGATGTATGCAAATTGAACAAATAGACTAGAAAGTGAAATTATCAAGAAAGCAGTCCACAGTATGAACCAGAATGAGTTACCAGCTTGTTTCCTTATCTTTATAAAAATCTAGGTCCTGATAAAAGTAGCAATACAAGAGCACACACACACATTCACAAAGATAGACACTGATTGCTGAAAGGTTTTGATGTAACACCATAATGGGCTAATATTGACCTTGGTAGGGCATCTCCTCTCTTAAAGCTGTCAGAGTGCCCAGCATTGTCCTGTAGATGGTTAACCACACTGATCGTGTTTTCTGACTGCTGGGTAAGAAAACAGTACTTCCAGTGTGTGCAGTGTCTGAATATAAAGAAAGACACGTAAGGATCAATGACACTGATGTCTCATTCTTCATCAAAAACTACAAGACTAATTCTTACCTCTGCCTTATGATATGAGTTTATTCTCATATTACCTGAAAATGGGCTTTGTCCTCTTTCATCAGGTGTACCCTGGTTCACATCTACTGATTAGGTCACTTATTTATCCAATGGCTCAATCGCATTTCTCAAAACTGTGAGTATTCTTTCTTTCCATACCTTCATAAGGGTTACTGCCACTGCAGTTGTGACAGGCGTGCATGTGACGTGTTGGCCCATTTAGTTATATACAATGGTCCATATGTCCTTCTAGTAACCCTCAATAAAAAAATCGGTGAGCACTCAGGTTTTAAAGTGTATCTATCATGGATATGAGATCGACTGTGATTTTATACATCTGTGTGAAGTTTATTGCTGTGTACGTGTGTCCCTTATAAAATTTAATAATGGCTTTTAAAATGCTACCTCTTCCTGGAATGACCCAATGCCCTGACAAAAATCCACCATGTCTAACATTGTTTGTCTGCCTTGTGATCTCTGTATGATGTCTGTTTTCATGTTGCTGTGACTGGAGGCATTGTGTTCCCCAGCCCATTCTCATGAACACAATAGCTCAGGAATACCTTCAGGAGATTTCCTACATTTTTTGAAAGCCATTCACTTGGACGAACTGATCATGGTGGTCAAAGTTTCAAGTAACAGCAACATTATAAAATGGCCAAGCACTAATATGCTTGATCATAGTTGTTTGTCTCTCCCTACTTTTCATTAAATACCTTCAGTATCTTTGTGACCAATGAGTCTCAACAAGCATCGATGAATCATCGTATCATCTGTTTGTCATCTAACTCTGAGACTGTAATTCAAATTTTTTCAGATTTGTTCATCTCTGCACTGCACCTTCCCAGCTTTGATTCACAGTGTCGGCCGTTGCTAGTTCTTTTCAACCATTGTCAGATGTGCCATCACTTGTCATTATCCTACTGATAGATACATCCCACAAAAACGCAGTTCTCTTGCTATATCTAATTAGACACAGGCACTCGGCTAGACTTTAACAACATTGAAATCATATTGGTAACCTTGTAATCCTACCCTTATTTGAAGTTGGGTACTTGGAGTCTTTGTTCACATAGTGGTTCACTTTGCACAAGCCAGGGAGAAATCAGAGGGACAGCAGAAAGCTGCACCTTTCCCCAGTGTTTTTCCCAGAGAGGGAGAGACAGTACATGAGCATGAAAATAAAGGGGTAGTGGGGGGCAGGACCAATAGGGAGAGGGGAGGGAGGAATGGGGAGAGAACAAACAGAGAAGTTACTGAGCAGTATCCATTCACCTATTCATGGTGAGTGGCTCTCTGCCAGTTCACTGAACTCACGCCCCCATCACAGCCCAACCAGATTTTTTCACATTTGCTGCTTTTGTTTTTTTTTCCATGGCTACATTAACAGAAACAGCCCTTTCAGTCATTTCACAGTTGAGACAGTGGTATAATATATATGATGTATATGTTTCACTTGTAGTGCTATTATTTACAGATGTTGAGATAATAATGAACGCCTACAAATGATGTTGAAAAAACGCATAAGGGTAACAACAAAGCACAACCTCATTTCTTCAGCTGAATGACAGGTGTTTGTATACAATTTACAGAAATGCTTTTATGAACCTTTTAACTGAGATTAGTTTAACTGGCATTCAAAATTTTCTAATTGGTAATTTAAACTGAACACAATTCAATTATGCTAACAACAGATCGACACTGTGTTTGGAAAGTCTATCACATTCTTATTCAATATATTATGCCAGTCTTTAGAGGAAACTTAAAGAAGAACATGCTACTTACACAATTGGCAACATTTAATGTAGACAAAAAAGGCTGGCAACTTTGTTATTCATGGTAATACTATGTGACAACTAACCAGAGCACAAAATCCCTGTCATTTAGAGACACTTGGTGAAGTTAGAAAATAAAAGCTGACCTGAAACAGACACAAACCAGACATAATGATTCCCTCACTTTTTATGGGGTTTAGTTCATTAAAGCAAAAGCGTGTCTACCTCTTCCTCACCGTAACGTTTTCAGTTGTGAGAATTTCAAATGTTATCGGTGGAAAATGAACGCAGGAGGGGGCAGACAGCTGTTATTGACACAGTTAGAGGTTGTGCTCTGTTACGTAACAGTTGGCAAAGACATCGTATTATTATGGAAACTGGAAACTTTAAAAGTTCAGTTCGCTCTTCCTTTGCTTCTGGTACTTCATGTGGAATAGTGAAGAGCATTTCTTAAAAAGGTACAAAACTTAATATAATATATGCACTTCATGGAAGCAAATGGTAGTCGACTTCTTCAGCTGACTTAGTTATTTACTTTGCAGGTCAGCCATCACTGTATCGTATAGCGGGTTATTTTAATCATGGCAAACGTGAGGTTTTTCTTTCTTTCAAATGTCTTTTTATTCATGACAAGTCGTGAATTAAACAATCACTTTACAGGAAGAAGATTTTTTGTTTTCCTATGTGAAGTATTTTACATCCAGAAAACCAAATGATCTCATGACAATTCAGTCACGTGTAGGTTGTACTATGTGAGGTGAAAAAGTCATTTGAATGATGAATATGAGAAAACCGTGACACTTTTTTCATTACATAGGTTGACGTTAGAATAAATATAATGCCTGTTACAGAGAGAAGAGGTCCCATAAAAATTCTTTAGCCTAGCTGTGGCCTAGCTACACCAGCACTAGTGATCTAACCCTTAGGCACACTGTGGTTGGCCCACTTGGCATGTCTGAAGGGACCATTTCAGCTCCTAAATGAGGTGTCTGAGAAACTATGATGGCATTAATCACAAGCTTTAAGACTTTGTCTGAGGACAAGCAGAGAGAGAAGTTGAGCATAAGCAACAGAGGAATAGAGAGCAGCATATTTGAAGTCCAGTGAGAGACCACAGAAATAAATCAGGGCAGAGCAAAGACAAGATATAGGTCATTTGAACTGATCAGGAATCCCCGTGCTCTTTCTCCTCTTAAGATTTGTGTGGCATTATAATTTTTCTGAATGACAAAGAAAAAATATTACAACAGTTTCTGGCCCTGCTATAATTGTGGCTTTCCAAATTCTGAATTTAAATACGTCCTCTGGGAATGTCATTGACACACACTCTCTTATCTTGAGCTGATAAGACAACAAACAAGAGTTGAGAAACAATCATGTGGGTGCATGTGTTGAGAGCTTGTGTGTGATTGCATGTGATTTTGGTTCTTAATGTGTGTCCATACATCACTTTGTGAAAACATAGATGGGTAAACAAATTCCTGAAAATTGTAGAGCTTCAGCTTTGAAATGAGACTATTTTAGGAAACTGAAGGCTTCAATTTTTAATCCGGAGATCATTATTCTTTGACTTACTGTACATGTGCATTATGATTGAAATAATATGGTATTCAATTTTATTTTGTTTCTTTTTTTAGCATTTTTTATTTTTTTTTTAGCATTTCCAGTTTGGGATCAGCATTTGGATGAAAGGCAATGAATCAATTACTGATATGCAATGTCCTTGCAGTGTTGTCTGTATGTATTGTGTGAATATAATAGCAGTCTGTGGATCACTTTACCAAGCAGCACTACAAAGAACCTGTAATCAAATCCTGTCCTTTTAGCTGTTTCCTGCCCAACATTTTCTCTTCCACTGTTGTTTTCAGCTTTCAGTTTTGCTCTCTTCTCCACCCCTTACTGTCTTTAAGTTTCACTTTAAGAAAGATTTGCCAAACATATTCTTAGAAAAATGAAGAATAATATGATTTGATACATCAACATAAGAACAAACACGTTTAGTTTAACTCAATCACAGATCTTTATGTTATCATCATAACTTATGAAGTATTATGAAGTTTCAAAAGTTGTAAAAAGACCACTTTCATCAATCTATCAATGCAACTTTCAAACCCTGTCAATGGAACTTCCATAGAAAAACTTTGATGGTTAAAATAGGGGCTCTCACGAGAGGGCCACAAGTTATGTGAATTTTTAACTGCCTCGATTGACCAAATGTTCCTGCAATGATAATATATAACAGCATTAATTTCTCATGGCAGCAGTAATGCAGAAAGAGCACAGCTGTAGGTGCTTTCATTCATGATCACGTGGTTTCATCACACCAGAACAGGATTGGCCACTTTGTGCTGCAACTCAGTGCCAAAAGTCTTCCTTTATAGAGCAAAGTATTACCAAAGAGTTACATATTTACACATCCAGCAAACAGAGGACGACTTTAGAGCTCATCCAGAGTCGTGTCTGTCAAATATTCAGCTTAATTTTAACTCAATTTTTGCTCTTTATTAGCTACACAGCAAATAGAGTATACAGCAGCAGTCTTATGAAGTGAACCAGTGCTTTCCCTTTATCACAACATCTACCATAACATTGCCTGAAATTGTTACTGAAAAAAAATCTAATTTGATAACTTTTCGATACATCAATCCTTCCACGCATTTGAATTTTTGTGAGCAGTCGGAGCCCTTTCCTTACAGGCCGTTTTGACTGGCCACATAAGAAACTAACAGACATACTGTAGATTATTGAAATAAACGTTTTGCTTTCGTGTGTACTCGCTCACTTTCAAAATTGGACTTTCACTCAGCAATGTCATTCGTGGCCCCTCTGCTTTTCATCACGTCAAACTGTTATTCTGCAAGCTCATTTGTAACAATTGTTAATAAGACCTATTGGATTTTGTTCCAGCGGCCGGGCATGGCGTTTATAACGTAAACCATCCTCTAAATTTCACGGTCGTCTGATTGTCACTGCAGATGAATTATTACGAATCCATGTTGCGTTGCAGAGATCTTTAAATGGTGCCGCTCGCTGCGTGCTGTGACGTCCTCCTCTGTGATTGGCGGGGAGCGGAGAAGGGGTGTGCGTGATTGCGTCATGTCGAAGAGAGAAATGAAAGCCTATGGTGGGAGACAGAGAGAGAGAGAGAGAGAGAGAGAGAGAGAGAGAGGGAGAGAGAGAGAGAGAGAGAGAGAGGGGGAGAGAGAGAGAGGGAGAGAGAGGGAGAGAGAGGGAGAGAGAGAGAGATTAACAGGGAGTAAGGGGCAGGCGCAGTAACAGACTCCTATATCCGACACTCGGGGACGGACGGGGCCAGCTGCTAGCCACATTAGCTATACTAGTCAGTTAGCACTTAGCTTCAGAGTCCGAGCACCTGAACTACATATGAGGGAGTGCGTGTGGTGTGTGTGTGTGTGCATATGTGTGTGACAGCGTGTGTGTCGACGCTTTGAGAGCCCGCTTGGCCGTCCCGAAGTCACTCCGTGTGTCTGTCTACCTGTGTGTGTGTGTGTGTGTGTGTGTGTGTGTGTGTGTGTGTGTGTGTGTGTGTGTGTATAAACACCCCCTATCTCCCTCGTCCGAACAGCAGTGGTTGTGTGTGTGAGAGAAAGACAGGTTAGCAAGCAAAGAAACAAACAAACGCACACACACGAACACACTTTGATAGTTTAGTGTTTACACTCGGTGTCTGGTTACTTGACAGCGGACTCACCTCATTTACTGATACGGACACAGCACCAGCATGTGAGTACTAATGTGTGTGTGGTTGTCCCTGAGTGCCTTACCTTACTTTAAGAGTGCATGGGTGGTTGCATGCATAACAGTACTTGCATGCGTTTTGCTAACTAACTTCTTTCAGCTCAAATGTGCACAAGAAAACGTAGACTCGTCATTCTCTGGGGTCAAAGGGCTCCGATGTTGTCCCTGGGAAATAACATGAGTTTTGTTACTTTGGCCTTTTTGGTATTTTGATTAGCCGCAATAGGTAAAACACGTGGCAATGTTGTTGCTGCGATTTCAAACCTACTGATCGAATAGGAAGGTTTTACTTTATGGCTCCATGACTGGGGACATTCACAAATTTCTTCATCTGTGTTCAGAATGCCATGAATGCCTTTGTACATATTTGTTTTCTCGTGAAGCTGCACACAAAAAGAGGGTGTTGCTGTATGATTGGGCTGACCTGATTTTTATTTTATTTATTTATTTATTTTTTCCCTCACCGAAAGTTTTGCTTCTGCGTTCACCTTTGAACCCTCCATGTGTATCTGTTGTGCCATAATCAGTTCACATGAGTTTTTTTCATCCTCACATCAACCTTTACTTTGCTTCAGACAGTAGTGCACGTTGTACCTCCATCTCATCCCAGAACCAACAGAGGTCCAGTGGGCGTTGTGCACTGACTGATGAATATTTTCACAAGTCATAAACAAAACCTGTAGTTTATCCTTTTGCATAGTGGTGACCATTTGATCTGCTTTTAGTTTTAAACACTTTAGATGTTTCAAAGTGGCTGAAATAGCTATTTGTGTGTTTGTGATGGACAAATGTGGCATTCACAAATTCACCTTGATGTTATGTTATTATGCACAGTAATTGAAAATCTCCAGAGCAATAGGGAAACATCCAGTGGGTTTTGGTGACTCTTAAATCAGCATTCCCCCCATCTTGAAAATCTTTGAAGTCAACATTTTGGCAATTCTTGGTTTAACCTGCATAGCCAGAATGAAATGCTAGAGACCCTGACTTTTTGAGACAGATAATTTCATACCTAAGTAAAGGAGTAGGAGTGCGGTTGGGAGAACTAGATGGCTTGGTGTAACTTCAACAGAGTGATAATCTACAAGACAATTGTAGCTGGTGCTTTGTTGCACGGACACTTTCACATTCATATTCATTTTCTTGTTGGTGTATAATCATCTTAAACAAAGAACTGACATGTTTTTGTCAATTTATAAAGAGCCCCTCATCTCTACATGGGGAGCAGGCCCTCCTTGATGGAGGCTGCCATGTTGTTGCACTGCTATGTTTTTACGGTAGCCCAGAGTGGACAAACCAAACACGGGTTTACAATGGGCCTTTTGTGTTTGGTTAGGTGATGAGGCTGTCCTACACCCTTGAGGAGTGGGGTATTTAGTTGTCCTTTCAGTTGAGTATTTAAGAGTCCTAGATGTTGGGAAAGAATAATGAAAGAGCATCAAATGTTTTGCTATCATCATGTCATTGAAATGTTTCTTTCATTACATAACATGTCCATGTGTTTGTCCACTAAAACAGCTTATATCTGCTGAATCTTTCTATGTTCTCAACTAGTGAGTAGCTGTAGTATGTGGGAATTTGCTTTACTCCTTTAACACTCTGTGTTTTCAGGCCTTTCAGTGAATGGGGGTCCTGAACTGTTGTTTCATTGAAACACACAATTATTCATGTTTTTTGGGAATTGCTGGACCTTGTTTTTATACTGACACTGCATCTTTACTAGAATGTCTGTGAAAATGTGTTTAAACAGAGTTAAGCCAGTGTATCATGAGTAGCTTCATCTTTCTATGCTGTTCAGCATAAAATTCTGAAAACTGAACAATCTATTGTACCAAGCATATTATCTACTTCTTCCATTCTACATCTGTTGGTGTAAAACCTTTCTTTCTTGTCCAACCAATATGCACCTGGTTCACCTTTGACCTTCCCTGTGTTATGTCCCATCCCACTGTCTAGTTTAAACAGCCCCAGTGAGACAGTATAGGTCCTTACGCCTCAAAATGCAGATTCATGATAATAGTAGTTATTGTTCAGTGTTAGTACTAGCTTTCAGCAGGTGGCAGAATCAAATAATGCTGTGTTTATTATCAGCATTATCTGAAACCAGCTTTTCCCTTAAGGTTAAGTAAGGCCACAGGGGCAATAGGTAGTAATGTGGTTTGGGAAACTGCCATGCTCTTAGCTTCCCCTCACCCACATTAGTCCAGCCAATGCCTTTTTCAGAGGGGCCTGGAGCATCTTGTTGACACAGCTGGTCAGAAGCGGCAGAGAGGGAACATCAAAAGCAAAATGCAGCAGTTTCATTTGACTCTATATATAACCTTTAGGGGTGATATTTAATTTGAATTGGAAAACCAGTTGTGATTTCAAAGATGCAAGTGCAGCAGTACACAGACCTCTGTATCGGTGTTAATGTAGCATGAACTTGCCAATGGACATATTACAAAGTTATAAATTGGTTTTATGTTGTTGCTGTGCTGCTGAATTCTCTGCGCAACTATGTTTTCATTATCAGAGGGATTGTAAAGTTCTTAAAATACAATAAGTCTAATAAACATGATATGTGTTCTGAATTCACATCTCAAAAGTGACAAAATACTTGTTACCTTGTCCTTGACAAAGCTATATGAAGGTAAACAATGCCACATTTATATTACTGACCTATACTAATTCATAATATAAAATCATTGTCTTCTATAAACAAGAAAAGTGATGAGATTGTATCATATTCCATCAAATTGTATCACATTTTGTTGAATCAGAGCAAACTAAATGATTTCAGTTAAAAAATGAACCATCCCTGAATCCTATTGTACCCTGTGTATCTTGATACATATTAGATCATTTTTGGAGTGATACCCTTAATAACTTTCATTGATTCTGTTATTTCCAAAATAAAAATCAATATTACACTATAGTAACTCAATATTCTAACCTTTATGTCACCAACTACCTAGTTTTTACTCCAGTCACCTTTTTTTTTTTTTTTGGACGCAGACACAGTCAGCTCCTTGGTAAACCTTGTTCTTGCTGTGCTATCATGTATCGCTTTTTATATTTAGGACCAAGAACGCTCCAAACAGACATCTGTGCCTACAAACCTTTTAAAAATGAGTTTCCTAATTCTTCTGCTTATCCATTCGGCGAGGGCAGAGTAACCCGGGACAGATCGCCAGTCCATCGCAGGGCCAACACACAGAGACAGACAGAGACAAACAACCACTTGTTGTAATATACAGTCATCAGTTAATGTAGACATGCATGTCTTTGGACAGTGGGAAGAAACCAAAATACCTGGAGGAAGCCCACACAAGCACGAGGAGAACATGCAAACTTCTCACAGAAAGGGCCCAGGCTAGTGAACCAAACCTGTGACTTTTTTGTCGTAAGGCAACAGCGCAAACCACTATGACACCATGCTGCACAATATGATAATTTATATTTTAAAAACGGTACAATGTTCACCTTATTTAAGATACTGTAAATAATAAAAAAAAATCATATTACCTTTATTGAAATATTGCCTGTTGCAATATTTTTGATATTGAATTATTTGCCCACACTAAGGGGGCGGGCAATTCCATTTTGGGTTCTCTTCACCATTACACATAAGTTTGCTTAACTTAGACCTGTGAGCCTCATTCATGGAAGCTTGTCGGTCATTTTGTCGCTGCCAAAGCACATTCCAGTGATCAAAATGGCCAACATGCATCCCAAATAAAAGCTTGGGTCTCAGGAGGTGAAGCAATAGTTCACAACAGGCCACTGTGCGGACCTACAGTATATCACAGATAAGGGACCTTGTTTGGCCCAACAAAATAAAAATAAAAATCCTTTAGTAACAGAAAAAATAAGTTATGATTGTCTTACAAAGATAAAATGTTACCTGTAAGAAAATGTCTACGTGGACAGAAAGTCATGTGAGTAAATACCAACCTGATAGTGATAGTATATATTTTTGTGTGTCACATTATTAACCCTTGATCTCTGCAATAAAGCAAATAAGACCTTTACTCTCTAAGAAGTTAATATATGAACCAGAAATCACCTTTGTTCTTTTGATCCAGACAACACACCCGCTATGCTCAGTGGCCTGTAACCTTTTTCACAAGACCGAGTTATGTCCTCAGACCCTGACGTTTTGGTGAATGAGGAACTTTGCCTCATACTTCCACTTAGACATGTTTGGTCTTGTGTAGGAAGAAGAGCCTGAGGGAGGCAGAGAGGGAAAGGAAATGTTACTACATGTTTGATGTAAAAAAAAAAAAAAAAAAAAAAAAAAAATTAATCGCATCTTTTCAGTATTACATCTGTAATTTAACTCAGTGCTCACTTTGTGTTGCAAATATTGCCATATTAGATTTCAGCATGGAGGACTGAGGTGGGGAATAAGTTGCAATCAAAAATGAAGAAGTCCTTTGGTTCAAATGAAGAGAGAAATAATGTGGTTTGCTATCTTATTTAAGTAACAAATTGCTGCAAGATGACCTATAAAGGTGGAAAGCATCTGACACTATTTTTATCAAATGTACAGATGCAGGTTGGAGGCTTGTCATTAAAATTTCCTCAGATACTAACATATCTTTAACTAATATACAGACTTATTGTTACCTGTTGTTGGATGACTGCTGGTCTTAGGGTTAGGGTTATATTGTTGCTGAATAACTTCAGCCAGACTTTTACAGATTGACCTAAATTGAACTTGTTGCCTGGGAAGCAGAAGGAGTGAAGGTCCCGCCAGTGATAATTCTTGAGGTAATTAGATACTTGACTGACATGTGGTGTCTTCTAAAACTAAATTTGGTTACTGATTGAATGTGCTCGAAAAGGCCTTTAAGAGTCAAAGTTCACATTCCTTTGTGACAGCCAAGACCTGTTCAAAGGCTCATCAAGACGAAATGTTGCAAATGTAATTTCATATAATAATTTCCTGATCTTACCTCCATTCTATGTATCTTCGATCTTGATGTAAAACGTTCTTTATCGCTGTTGCAGTCAGCAGAGTCAGAGCCAGCCACATTGAGGCACAGAAACCAAAATCATGCTGCAGTTTGAACGTCCCTACCATTTGAAATTCCTTTCATACCACAACTTATCATTGAGTTTGGCTCATTGGATTTTGGCAGTGGGTGTCCTACTATTGGTAAACAACTCTTTCTGCTGGTTGCTATTGTTGGCCCATCCATCAGTGCAGACAGATGAGTGGAATTGTCAGAATAAGATTCTGAGTTATGCTGCAAATGGTGTCAAAAATGGAGAGAAATTGTTGACAAAAGTGGGCAGAAAGGGGGCAGAGATGAGGAATCTAACTAAAGCAGAGCAAATGATGGCCTTTGTTCTCCCTCTTATTTCATTGTCTTTTTTTAAAAAGTGAATATTTTTTTAAAATTTAACCTTCAGTTTCAAAGTTCTTACTTTTAGTGAGTAAAGAGAGCCAATAATTTGTCGAAAGGACAATTCTTTTCATAGTAAAAACTGTAAAGTTTCAAAAAGGATATCCGTTAGAGGTTATTTCTCATTGTGTATTTATTTTTAGATAAAGCCAAAGAAAAATAGAGGCCAGAAACAGCTGTTTATGTTACATTAGCTATAGTTTAAATATAGTTGTACAGTAAGCAGGTTGGAGAGTTAAGGCACATTAGGAACGCAGGTAATATTTATCCACGTTTTTCTGTGCGTGTCTGTCTTGTGACATTTCTCTGTAAATGTGATGCTTGGGTCTTAAATGAATAGTAGACGCATTTATTGAAATGCGTCTACTACAATGAATTAAAGTTTGTTTTTTTCAATCAGGGTTTGAACATGAAGGAATTCTGAGTGGTGATTCCTCCGTACCGTTCTTGCTTTCTCATTGGCTGCACTGCTGTTATTTGACCACAGTGTGGCAGCAAAGGACTGTCAGTGAGGTAGAGTCTGGCGGTGGAGCCAGAAGAAGCCACCACCTCAGTGGATTTTGGCTCATGATCAAGTAGCTCCTATCGGTAACATTTCCAGTTTCCAAACCTGCTGTCTAGGTGAGGAGGTATTTTGAAATTTATAGACCATTTTCACATTTTACTATTTGTTTATGTGCTCGTGTCTGTTTTGGAAGTGTTTGTGGGTTTAGGGGATGACACTGTCATGGCACCAAACAGTAACATTAGAATTGGGTGGAGTGAATATTTTCTTTATTGGCGTGTGTTTTATTCACATAAACATAACATTTCCCTTCCCTTGTGATAGCAGGCTGGCCTGTTTGAGTGTTGTCAGCCAGTGACGCAACATCTGATATGCCAGATAAATTCATCCAAACTATCTTTTTCAGTATTCCTGTACAGCCATCCTCGGCTGCCTAATCACCCTAATCACTGTCCCTGCAGACTAAATTGTTTTGTATTTGAGAAAAATATCTGCAAGTTTGTTTATGCTGTACTATTACATCCATGAGTGAGATTGATGGGGGCAGTTTGTATGGTTCAGTCGTGGTTTCTTTAGAGATTTCAAACTTCTTGGACAGGAAAATATACTAAGTGCTTTCATTTTATTTGTTTAACTTGAACAAATACACCACAAACACAGCAGAAAGTCAGTTGGTTTAATTAGCCACACCTGCAGCTGATTCAATGCTGGGGCTCAGAGCAGCAGCTGACAGGAACCCCCAACTTCATTTTAAGGAGATGTAATATTGTTTTCTTAGTCTGACTTTTTCATCAGCATGAGCTCTAATTCCATCGAGACTTTTTAGTATTTTTACAAACACTTTTTAAATATAATTTCTCAGCATTTTTTTTCCCCCAAAGACTGACAATGTTTATGCTGTCTATTTTGTTTGTGGCTCTTTTTAGGACATGGTTCATTGACTGAAATCAATATTTTTTTACCATCGTGAAAACTAAATGTATCATCTGTTTTTCCAGCTAGTCCATAAGGAAACTATCACTGACCAGATGGAACCAGTGTATTCATAAACTCGCATAACAGAAGTTGAGGTCATGGGGCTCAATTCATTCTTTTGTTAGTTTTACAGTTTATCATTTCTTCTTAATATCGTTTTTAGGCTTTTTTTTTTTTGCACATGTAACATATGTTTTGAAGGCACTACTTAGGCACTAGTAGATTTACTCTCTCTGTACAGGCCACGCCTTGTCTAATCAATTCTGAAGCGTTGCCATCCTCTTATCAGTTGATATCAGTTGATGTCCAGCTACTCTGACTGTTGTCTCAACCCCTTGGCTTTTTTTTTTTTTTTTTTTTTTTTTTTTTTGGATCAAGTTTTAATTGTCGTGAGAGACAGCTAATGCCAAACTCTTTCTTTGCCTTTCTCTTAGGATGATACGATACAGTCTAGTCCAGAGCAGCCTCAGCCTGCTGGCTGTGAAGCGGGTGTGTCTTCTCTCCCGCTTTGCCCACTCTGCTAGACAGACTGAGTATCGACCAATCAAGAAAGTCATGGTGGCCAACAGAGGTAAGACCGCTGCCTATCTACCATATCCTCACTAATTCACCATTGAAGCAGTTCAGATTGTCCCATTAACTGAAATGCAGCTTAATGCTGTTTCATGTATTATGTAAGAAAAAAGTTCTGACATTTATAATCTTCCAGCAGCAAAAGAATAGACTCTTAATTTTTAATAGCCATCGTTTAGTTTGCCTTGGCACATACTAATATTTAAGCACACATTATATGTGGGTGGCTGCAGAAGCTAGTATTGTTTCATTTAACCTAAAAGCACTGAATTTCTTTAAATACTTGAATCAGAGGAGGAACTGATCTAACAGCTCATTGTACACCAGGAAATTAAAGAATGGATGTTGCATTAAACAGTCTTTGTGCATTCTACCTAATGTGCCATATTATTGACTATGATAACTAATATGGCGTAAACATTACTTAAAGGCTTTGGTTATATTCATCCATATATATTCACCCCTTCCAGTTGCTTATACTGACCACAGTGCATCAGTGTGCAATCGGAGTAATGTGCAGGATTTGATTGACAAGATGTGCTCATTAGTTTTTTTTTTTTTTTTAATATCACATTTTCTGTGTTTCATTTTGATGGATCATGATGAATTTGCATGCATACATTCATCTCTATCCTTTCCTAGATGCTCTGTTTAACAGCTTTAATCCATTAATTTGATTCAGATAGATTGTGGTGTCTCCCTCACACAAACTCTCTTTCTCTCATGCACAGCAGGACTTACTGTCAATTTCTCTCCTTCACAATAGGAGCAATATCAACACTGCATTAGATCACATTTATTACACTGGAGTGCACCAAACCATGCTCAGATTGTGTGTGTGTGTGTGTGTGTGTGTGTGTGTGTGTGTGTGTGTGTGTGTGTGTGTGTGTGTGTGTGTGTGTGTGTGTGTGTGTGTGTGTGTGTGTGTGTGTGTGTGTGTGTGTGTGTGTGTGTGTGTGTGTGTGTGTGTGTGTGTGTGTGTGTGTGTGTGTGTGTGTGTGTGTGTGTGTGTGTTGAGGAGAAAGAGACCAATCATATCAGCCCAGATTCCACTTCACCAAGCATATCTCCTCTCTGCCATTGCTGCCTCTCTTCCACTAGTATTCTGTCTATTATATTTCTTCTTATTAGTTTTTTTTATTCCTCCTTTACCTCATCTTCTCTACTTTCTCTTTCCAGTCCCTGTCTTTTTCACCAATTGTCAGATGTGATTTTCCTCCGAGCCACTTGCTGTCTTCCTTGTTGCCTCCTGTGACTGTGCCTCCTCACCTCTCCCCTTTTCCTTCTTTACTTTATTGCCCTTATTCTTCCACCTTCATTGCTATTCTTGTCTCCTTTCCTCTTATTTGTCACTTTGTTAAACTTGCCAAACTGCTTATTTTGGCACGACAATTTTCTCAAATCTCCATGACAGGCCTCTGACCTTTTTTGTCTTTTTGCTTTCTTTTTTAATTTTCCAAATTTGTGGTGCTTCACAACATGATATTCTTTAGATGTATCACCTAAAATCAACTCAAATTGCCGGTCGATTCATATTCATCTTTTTGTCTCTGGCCTCATATTTTAATCTGTTTTATGTTCCTGCTACTCATTCGCTTTCTTTCTTGTTTGATCTCTCTTTCCGTTTTTTTAATGCACCTCAAATGTTCGAACACTGTCCTCCCCTTTGAGCAAGAACATGTCGTCTTCCTAGTTTTCTGTGACTAAACCCTTTTCTTTCTCAAACTCTGTGTTGCTTGAAAAACAAGCATTTGGCTCTGGTGACAGGATGATAAAAGGCACATAGTGTTTTGCTTGTCTAAAGCTGAGATTTTAAACTGTTCCCAAACTTTATATAAAACAGTCTCGTTGCAGTGTCTGTTGATATTTTTCCACAGTGCAATGAAATACACCAAATGTATTCATTACTTCTACATCTTATGTATAGCAGAAAAAAATTCTCTCAGGAGGCATTAGTTGCAAAATAGGGCCAATGCTACAGGATGTTGATAAAATCATATAAATTCTCAGTTTTTGAAAAGTAGTAGTGAAAGAATGAGAACTACAATCTCTCACTTTCTTCTCTTCTGTCACATGCATGCACACAGACACCTACTTGAGTTGAGGAAAAACCTCATCAGGGAGGTGAAAATTTGTTGGAAAAATGTGTCCAAGCAAGACCACATAGTTAGGCAAAATGAACAACCTCCGTCTCATACATTTCTTCCCCTTGTCCTCCAGGTGAGATAGCTATCCGTGTCTTCAGGGCCTGCACTGAACTGGGAATTCGAACTGTGGCTGTCTACTCTGAACAAGACACTGGGCAGATGCACAGGTAACAATCTCTGCTACGTTGAAGCTGAAGGGATTCTGAATGTTTTAAGTATGGCACACGTCATGCTAAACCTCTGTGCTGCCAGTACTGGGTATTGACCAGAAAATGCTAAGAGTAGTTTTGAGCCAACTGCAGTTACAAGTGGCTGGGGAGCATCTTTCTACTCTGCATTGGTGGCCTGGTCTTTTGTTTTGTGCCAGTTATTAAGTGTGGACATAAGTATAATTGTATTGACATTACAAACATTCAAGTAATCACACTCCTCATTCCAAATCCGCAACATACACAACTGTTTTAAAAATGTTTCGCTGAGTAATGCATCTTGTTTTAGACTTTGAATTAATTCTGGTTCTACTTCCTCCCTTCTTCACCATTTTCTCTTCACGTCACCTCATTTAATTTAATTTTGCTCTTTTTCTTATTTTTCATGTTAAACCTGTAAATGGAATTTTAAAAATCACAAGCTTGTCCAATTATGGTTTGCAAATAGTGACTGTGCTGCTATAATGGTTGTGAAATTGTGTACATCAGTGTGTAACACAGATGTAATTCCTTTGCATTTGTCTTCACAGGCAGAAGGCAGATGAGGCTTACCTGATTGGCAAAGGCCTCCCACCTGTTGCTGCATACCTACACATTCCTGACATCATCAAAGTAGCAAAGGTGAACAGCATTCACCGTATAATGCTATCAAAGACGTAATGACTCATGCTGTTTGATTTACTGGTAAAGCCATACTTACTTTGTTTCAAGGGAAATGTAACTTTTCGTCTTTGTTACTGTAGTACTCAATTCACAAGTTTTCAAGAGATGCACTGGTGTTAAAATGCGTCCACTCATTTCCATACATAAAATGATTGTTGCCTGGCTCCTCTCTGGGCAACATATACACAGTATAAATTCATGAAAGCAGCTCACAGTGTGCCCTTGTACTTCAACCTCATCTTGTACTAATAAGTGGTGCAAATAGGACAGATTTTGATTAAGAACTATTCCTCTTCATGTTCAAAAACTTAACTAAGCTTAAATAGGCTCAGTTATTTTAGCTTGAAGGCTTTTACTTTGAAGTAATTGTATGAAGTTTTTAATTAACATTAAAGGGAAAGTTCAACATTTGCATATTTGCTTTCTTTCTGGGAGTGAAATGAGAGGATTTTGTACCTTGTCCATATTCACCGTACTGTTCAAAGCTGAACATATTAATGCGTTAGCTTAGCATAATGGCTGGAATCAGGGTTAAATGGCTCACCTGGTGTGGTCTAAAGTGGAAAATCTATTCCTACTAACACCTCCAAAGCTCACCTGCTACTATGCTGTCATCCATTTATTTAACCTAGAAAAAAATGTAGGCAAGGAAAAAAATGAATAGAACCCCCCCCCCCCCCCCAAAAAAAAAAGTGTGCATTTCAATTATAGATTTTAATTCAGATTCAAGTGACAAATTCCTTTCTGTTGGTTGTTAGGACGGAAAGGGAAACAAGTTCCATCCCCATCTTCATTTCTACCTTCCCTGTTTACCTTCCCTCTGTCATTCATTTGTCATCTGATTGTAGCTGCATTCTACCACTATTTCCTGTCTTTTCACTATCATTCTGTCTCTCTTCCTTTTGCCCCTTATAATGATGATGATGATAATAAACAACTGACAAACATATCTTGGAGGGATGGAGAGACGTCAGGAAGAAAAGGTGGCAACAAGAAACAGAACAATCATTTTTCTGATCAATCTCTCACGGTTTATAATTTTCTGTGTGGGCATATGGTCAGTCAGCCAAATGGAGTCCGTTCGCTGTCCAAATTGTTTCTCAAAATCTGTCTGTCTATCTGGGAGTCCAGCAAGAAATGTGTGTTTTCTTTCTCTTCTACTCATTTATTGCTATCTGTCATTCTTCCCACTGTGCTTTACTATTACCCTATGACCAAAATAACCACCCTTTCTCTCCCACTACCTTCTGTGTGTGTCTCTTTAGCTTTGTGACTTGTGACAATGTGTGTATCAGCTTGAAAATATCAAAGTACAAACAATGATCCTGCGTGCATGAATGCATTTTAACCATGAGAGGAACTGTGTGCATCTTCATATGTCTGTCTGTATGAGGAGGTGTTTGGCTTACCTGTTTGCTTGTGTGTGAATGTGCTCCTCTGGTCTGCCAGTAACGGCTCCCCTAACAATAGGGTAACCCATAATTATAATCTGCCTCGTATCCAAGAGCAGATGGCACATGCTGATCCAGAGATGGCTCTCTCTGTCAAGCTCTGCAGCCACTTTATCTGTCTGCTATGCAGTGGGAGTGTGTGTCTGCCTCTTAGTGCCTTCTCCAACTACTCTCCAAGTATGCGTCCTTTCTACTTGCTCAGTCTACTCTTGCTCTAGCTCAGTGTTCATAGAGCTGCTGCTGATGATAACGATGATGAAGACTGCATGCCATTTTCTGTTTGGTATACATGATAGCTTTGTTTTGTTCTGCCAAAGCATGCAGTTTATCAATCCCTATTTACCAGAACATCCCCATATATGGGTTTTCCCAGCAGACATTTTAGCAGTTTAAATTAAATATGAATAACAATATGTTTAGGAATGTGATTGCTATTTATTTAACTTAATTTTCAAAACGTGAGGTAACAGGTTTGGTACCCATGGACCTATAGAGGAAGAAAAACCCCAAAACAAAACACTTATCTGCCTTTCTCTAACATCTTAGGACAACGATGTCGATGCCATCCACCCAGGCTACGGTTTCCTCTCTGAGCGAGCAGACTTCGCCCAGGCCTGCACAGAAGCAGGAGTGATGTTTGTTGGACCGACGCCAGAGACGGTCCGCAAGATGGGGGACAAGGTGGAGGCTCGCTCTCTGGCCATCAGTGCAGGTATGGAAAGGGTTGACTGCTAATGAGATGAATGATGCGTAGAAGAGCAGATTCAGCTAAAGGTGAGGTCATAATTTGACTAAATGCAATGAATTTTTGTAATTGCGGCATTCATGTACTGATTTTAAAGAAATTATTTGGTAGCATCAACTTTAGGGATTCAGTTTGAGACCAAATTTGCTGTGGACCCTGCTGCTTACTGTCATGGTGACTACTGCTCCATGACCTTCATCTTTTGACAATGGCATTGCCCTGCTTGCTTTTTTATCAAGTTTTACCCAGCACACACAATTTTGTCTGCACTGGATGAACATTTTACTACTAATGCTCCGTTTGCTCCATTTACCACTGTAAGAATTATTATAGCGCTCTTTGAACTAGATTACAAGGGTCCTTTTTCTATTTTGCTACATAAAACCTTTGAGCTTATGTAGCAAAAGAATTTAGCTTTAAACAGAAACTTAACAAGGTTTTCCCTGATGTAGGAATCACTCACTTTTATAATTAATATTATGTTGAATGTTTTTGTGATTAACGTGAGCAGCAACATAGCAGCATGTTTAACTTATTTCTCCTTCCAACCACTCTCTTTTAGGTGTGCCTGTAGTCCCAGGTACAGACTCCCCCATCTCCAGTCTGCAGGAAGCACAGGCGTTTGCACAAACATATGGCTTTCCCATCATCTTCAAAGCAGCCTACGGTGGAGGTGGTCGAGGCATGAGGGTGGTCAGAGAATATGAGGTGAGCTTGTCAGTCACTGCTGAATATGATCACTTCTATGTGTGTGTATACATATTCATACATTGTATATTCAATCACTTCAAATGCATTTGAACAGAATCGTTATTTTCTTTTAACCTGAGGCAAAAGCACTGCTAAAGTTAATCGCCATTGGGAAATTCAACCAGGCAGGTCTGATAATACAGTTTCACTAGGTATGGTTCAATGGTTGAGTAATTTTCAATTAAACAAGTTTTTCTTGTTTTGTTTCTGTTATGAATCATATGACAAGGGAAGTCCCAAATCCAAAATGCGTTTTTCTAACAGAAAAGGAATTCCTTCAGGCTACGAGACACCAGGAAGTGGCAAGTTGTTGTCTCTTTATATCAGTCGAGGCCTTGCAAGACCTTTTGCTTCTTGTATCAGTAGTAACAGGGTCACTGGAGGAAGTATGTGTGGACAAAGCCCATCTATATGAGCATGACTTTTGGACCTTTATAAAGTTTTTCAGCAGGCAGCTGCTTGTTGTTGTCCACTCAAACGGAATAGGGCAGAGATCAGTGGTGAATCAGAGCTCCATAGAGCAAATCCACCTCCTCGTCTTTCATCCAGTTTATGCTTCTTAACTCCGCAGGTCTTTTTAAATACAGAGAAAGGCAAGTCCCTAGTATATAACAGGATTTTTTTCCTTTCTTCAAATAATACCTTTTAATTAGAATAGCTTGATTTAATATATATAGTGTACAACATTTTAATGGACACGCAAAGGACAAAAACAGAACTATACATCAGTGCAGTCCATTTATGATATTTTTAGAAATTTCAATTCATTCTGCAACAAATGTGTACTTTCATTGTTGATTTAATTTGCCGAGTGTTCTCTCAATTAATTGATGAAATTTGGAATATTTGTCTAAATATAAGAGGACATGGACTGTGGGAACTACCATGCATTTGTCATCTGAAACAAAAAAACACCATGATGAGAGAAGGAAATATTGTATTTGAAAATGTGGCCCAAATAAGTAATTGGAAAGTTTCCTTTAAAGTGATGTAAATTAATAAGTGAAAAATAGTTACCTAATATTTTATTTAATATGAAATTATAGCTACAACATTTGATAAAACCTTTCACTCAGTAAAATATTCAATTTGAACAACACTGGTCAATGTAAGCTACGGTGGTTTTGATGCTTTACTCACCAACATGCACAATGAATGGCAGTTTTGTGATGTGCTGGAGCCACTATGGCTCACAACGTAGAAATCCACTGGAGAGAATGACCTTTTCTGAGTTGTAACCCAGTCTAATTAGTTGTTGGCATTTCTAGTTATTCAGTTGAGTCGCAGGGGCCTCATCACTCCAGCTGATAGGATGTGAGAAAATTCTAAAGAAGTTTTTCTGCACTACCGGGACCTGAAGCAACAATGCGTAGGTTGGCCCTTTACTCCAGTAAGGTTAGCTCATGGGCCATTTGTATACTGAATTAACAGTGAACCTAACTATTCGCAACATGTTGTAAGACGTCAATGTTTACTGATAAGAAAGACATTATGAAACCAGATTTTTACTCAGATCATGTCTGCTTCCCAAAAAAACAAGAGAAGTAGAACTACACGCATCGAAGCTGAATACGAAAGATTCATTGAATTGTTTTATTTTGTATTTTAGTTATCTGAAAATTTCTAACAATTCACAACCTGGATGTTTAGTTTCCTGTGGACTCTTAGTGGAAGATAATGTAGAAATGGAAATAATTTGGATATTTAACATCCTATGGTGTGTGTGTGGGGCTAGTTAACTATGGTGATTATGATGTGCAGGTAAGCACTAAGGACAAGCAAACTGCAAACCCTAAATTTGATGTAGCAATGACACACGAGTAGAGATGGATAAGATTGTCGTTTTATGGAGTATGATCTGTGCCTTTAATTCTCAGTATAGGAGTTTGTGGTTAGTCTGTAAAATTCATACTTTCCCTTCAGGGCAGTCCTGCTTACTTTTATAGCTCCTACTGCTTTGGGCACCTGGTTGTCTCCAAAGCTAGTTTCTTTTATAAACTAAAGAGACTCAGGTCGTGACATTTTCTGGAGTTTTTCCTTCACACATGTAACACACAACAAGAGATTGCCTGTGACAGCCACATTTAATAAAATACTCTTGCTATCGGAGTTCTCTGGACAGTGACCTGCTTTATTGGACGTCACACAGTTTTTATGTAATGTAGTCCATTTACCATCCGGTACATCTCATTCCACATATCATTCTCTCTGGATAATACTGACAAGTTGAGGGTAGCAGTGCACGTGTGAAAGTAAGTACAGTAGTATATTCCCTAAGGTTTGTAATGACAGTTGAGCATGGGTTTGCCCATTTTCACTTCGAAGAGGGTATGCTGGTGAGTCACTATTTCCCCACTAGAGATGCCAGGATAGGCAGGCAGTGCATCACAGACTGACAAACACAGATTGAGTCCTGACCTTTAGCATGCTCGATCATGACCTCCTACACTCTGGTCCTAGAAATTTTGTGGAGCATCTTGTTCCTTCAGGGTGTGTAAACAGTTATTTCAAAGAAAACAAAAAGAATAACTGCTTGACGTGAGAATGATAGATAGAATACAGATTGAAACAGGAAGTTTTACTGAATAGAACAAATGGCATGATGCAGCAGAAGCAAAACTCCTTAAAAAATACAAAGTATTTGCTGTGACTCTTTGCCTCTTGAATGGTAGCACTAACTCACAGTATGGATTTTTCCGTTCTGTTTATCAGGAGCTTGAGGAGAATTACCAGCGGGCCTATTCTGAAGCTCTGACAGCTTTTGGAAATGGAGCCCTGTTTGTTGAGAAGTTTATTGAAAAGCCAAGACACATTGAAGTACAGATCCTAGGTAAGTGCACTCAATTTCCTTGAACTCAGTATGAAGGCAAAGGCAGGAAGTGAGACAGATGAGCAATGAGAGTGAATAAGATTTATTGGCTAGCAGAATATTCTCCACCCGTTCCTTTTTCATTATAATGGATGTAAATATTACAGAACTGAAAAGAGTCAATGAAAGTATGTGCACTTTTAGCATATGCTGTTCTTTATGTCTTTATGTTGCTATGGTTAACTGTGTGTGTGTGTGTGTGTGTGTGTGTGTGTGTGTGTGTGTGTGTGTGTGTGTGTGTGTGTGTGTGTGTGTGTGTGTGTGTGTGTGTGTGTGTGTGTGTGTGTGTGTGTGTGTGTGTGTGTGTGTGAGAATTTACCATGTTTTAGTTCTGTGTTTGGTCGCTGTGATTAATTACTGTCTTCAGGGAGTGAAAGGGATTTTGTGAATTTTCTGAATTACCTCTTAAAAGGCATTTCTTTCATCTCATACTTTCATTTCTCCAAACATTCCTGACATTTCATTTAGTTTCTTTCACGTCTAATATTTTTTTACTTTTCTGTCTTAGCTCCTTCTGAGGTCCTTTGAACACAGTAAATGGCAGAGATCTCTCAGGGCATATTGTATGAGACAGGTCTAAAAATTCCTGATTGCAATCTGTAGAATATCATTGTGTGATGAATGTGTTGATTTTATGAAGAAATTAAGTGGACATGAAATGTTCTCAGTTTGTGTACCTCAGCAGATCAAATTTAAAATAATGTATAGATCAACATGCCATTTCTCTGAAACAAAAATCAATCTTTATGAAAATAATGGAATAGGGAAATTTTGGAGCAACAAGAGTCATGACCGGCTGGACAATGATGATATGGCCCAAAGACTATTTTGGGTGAAGAATTTGAATATCCTCCAATTGGAACTCACGTTTCTTTCTTCATTTGACTCCAATGACACTAATCAACCGTTCCTCATTTTCATGCTCCTGATTATTTTATAATGTCCCTAAAATCCCTAATATTTTCTCACCTAGTTGTCCCTTCTTTCTCTCCAGGTGACAAATATGGTAATGTCATCCACCTCTATGAGAGGGACTGCTCCATTCAACGGAGACATCAAAAGGTGAAATTCTCATTTTAAAGTCATCTGAACCAGTTTCATTTTTGAATGTATTTAAGATTAGCCTCAGCTGTATTGCTTTGATTAATTTAAAGTGGACGGTGATGGTGGGTGGGCGTGGAACAAATACCAGAAGCAGGAATTACATCCACCAGCAGTGGAGTCCACTGCAGGCTGCAGTGTTTTATGTCCCCTTCATTCAGGGAAACAGGCCAATTAAGTGAAACATAAATAAATAAATAAATAAATAAGGTAATTAAAGTTCTGATGAGAGCAATGATTGTGGCACTGTTGGCCCCAGAGATGCAGGGGGGGAGGAGGTAGGAGGGTTGTATACTAATACAGATTAGCCACTGTTGTTGCCAAGTCAATGGATATGTTCTTACTGTATAGGATATACAGCTGTATAATTCCTTTACAATCCAACTTGGAGCAACAGTTTGACATATGTAGTTTTATATTGGTCATTATTTATTAGCCAGGTTATTCATATTTTTTGGAGTCCTTGAGTCTTTTGACAGCATCTGTCAAAAAATAGCAAATGACTGAATATACTGGATGAAAGAAAAAGTGGAAAATAATTCATTCATTCAGTGGAAAGTCATATAATCGTCACTCAATATGACAATACATTCATCACAGAAAGCTGATTAATGACTGTTTAATTTATTGTCACCTCGAACCAGTTTTGTTTTCATCACTTTCTTCCTTTCCTTTGAATCAAATTCCAGATGATAATCATATTAGCTGCTGTGTTCATGCCTAAAATGCGATTCTTGAATTCTGTGAGGCTTAATCTGCCTTTGGCCTTAATCTAAGATCTGTTTCAATCTCAGAAACCAAAATAGTCGCTTGTTAAAAAAGATTTGAAACGGTAGAGTGCCAATAGGGTATATTTAGCTTTTTTCAATATGTTGCTTTAGATTTGATAAAAATTTAATTGAGTTCTTGTGGTTTTATTTCTGGAAATCAGACATGGTTCTTGCTCTTTTGAGAAAAAAATCAATTAGTTCTCACAAATGAATTGACTTGTTTGACACAATGGAATGAAACAGACATTCTGTTTTTATGCGACCGAACTGATGACACTATCAATGTTAAAGGGAAACAGAGGTTTTTGGCTGTCTGGGTTTTTTTTTAAGGTTTAGTTGTAGTTGTGAATTGGGGAAAACAACAGGATTTAAGGGAAAACATCAGCACTAGGTGATATTTATATACATAAATGATGAAATGTGAAATGCTAGTGGGACTTGTAGTTGTGAACCAGTAGAGAGTTCCCTGCAGTTTCTTCATTGCTTCCACTTTACAGCTTGCAATGTTACTATTCTGTGTTTGTTTTTTTTTTGGAGAACACTGTTGTGCACATTCAGAGCAAACCAGAGAAATTTTCCTGGCTGCCCTACACCAAACAAAGGCACAGCAGATGCATAACGCACCATGCAATGCAAAATACAATCCCGCTTTTGGCCATTTTGTTTGCAGTCCAAACATCAGTACAAGTACTTAAAATAATTTCTTAGGACTGTTCCAGATGCAGGTTGTGTCATTCATGAATATATCATTGAGTTGAAACAGGTTATCCTTATCTTTACTGTCACTTGCATGTCTATTCAGCCAGTCAGATCATTGTGTTCCTTGTTGTTTTGAAGGTTGTGGAGATTGCACCAGCTTTCCAACTGGACCCTCATCTAAGAGATCGACTTCATGCTGATGCTGTCAACCTCGCTAGACAGGTATGGATGTGTGTTTGGTGTTGAGGTCAACATCCATCAGCCGCAAAGAGCTCATGATTGCTAGTGTCTGTCAGGCCTTTCCTGAATATCCAGGTTAAATGAGCAATTTCATCACATTTGGGAAAATACTTCAGAGGAAATTTCAGGAAAAAGATATGACAGGACCTCTAACTGATAATATTTCTGTCACAGACTCCAAAAATTTAATAGCTTAGTATTAAAATAATGATAAACATTCATGTGGCTGTGCCTGATGTTAAGGCAGCTTACTTCCTGGAAAGCAATATTTTCTTTGAACTGTCAAGGCAGTTGTCAGCACTGTGCAGTGGTGGAGTTCTGACCACTTATAAAGAAATGCTGGTTTTCAGGACTCAGTGCTCACTGAAACCGAAGCTTTCTTGGCAAGCATGCTTGAGGACTGGGTTTTATTTAGGAAATCTGAGCAAATTCCCAATGATGCTCATTGTTCTATCTATAATTGGTCTGCAAAACAAATAGATTCTCCCCAGGAATATTAATTTGTTATGTATCTGTAATTCAAATCAGGCGGATATTAGTGCTTTGTCCAAAAAGTACAGACAAAAATGCTTTTTGAAAATGGGGGCAAAATGGATGACAACAGTGCAGATTACTTTGTCAACTTGATTGTGCCACATACTTAAGTGAAAACATGCAAAAACATTCCCCATAAATCTGAAAGCTCACATTGTATGTAGCTTTGTGGGGGAAAAAGATACTCTTGCCAAAAAGTAGGCTCAACTATGACAGCCTCACTTAAAAGTCAAGCATCATCTCTCAGGGGAGCTTTCAAGTAATGGCCTTTTCAGGTAATGGTCCAGGTTGAAGAATGGATAGAGAGGGAGATGAGGATGGAGACAAGAATGGGGAATTTGCTAAAGAATAACCTTGATAATATTGATAGTGATGCTTACATAGAAGAGCGATAGAAACTTTATTTGAGAATCATGACATGACCTTGCTCTAGCAGTGATATGTTTTTATTTGTGGTAATCAAATCAGTGTATGTGTCCATGACTCTGCCCATCACTGTCTGAGATAAGTGATATGGTTGCTCAAATGATGATGAGGGTGCAGGCTGCACATCCTTTCTCCATTTTCTTTAGAGGACTTCTGCAGCCTAACAGTGTGGACATATTTCACCTCTATCCCAAGAACTGTGTAGTTAGTTTTGTTAAATTCAGATGAAAGATTATTTATTTATTTATTTTTTCAATTCTTAAGGTAAATGAAAAGGAATGTACATTTCAAGTTATGTAATGGGCATTAGTGTCGTATATTTCAGTTGCTTTCAGAGGTTGTGCAGGTGACTTCATGCATGAATATGATCAAAGATTCTGGTGCAAGATGGGAACATGAAGGAGTAATGTGAAGTAGTTTCATTTGCATTAAAGGAATAGTTCACCGCTTTGGGACATCAGCTTATTTGTTTTCAATTGCATGGGAAGATCAACACCAATATTGTATCTTTTTGTCGAATATGAAAATGCTGCCACTACTCAAGCTCACTAAGTAGAACATAAATGGTTTGCTTTAACCCGGCACAAAGCAAAAAACCAGAACAGGTTGTGTGGTTTTGTGGGAGATTATGAGCTATGACTATTTCTTGTGCGGTAAATTTGTAATGTCAAACATATAATGCTTCTATCTTATTGAGTATGACAACTTGTTTTCCAGAATGCTAATTCATATCATTGATTTTTTTTTTTTTTTTACCTGTACTTCCAAATCAAAGATTTACAGTTATGAGTTTAAGGGTTTAATAAATTTATACATGACCCTGCAAAAATGTTGCAGTTAAATACCAGGAAAAGGTGCTGTCATTAATAGAAGGACAAAAAAATTAGGCATAGGGTCAATTAAAACTTGAATAAAGTGGAAGGTGAACGGAGTGCTATACATACAGTACAGGCCAAAAGTTTGGACACACCCTCTCATTCAAATGAAAAGGAAAGTGTGTCCAAACTTTTGGCCTTAACTGTAGGTATAAAAGAAATGTATAAGAAGGGTATTAGATGCATTTTATTCCATGACATCACTGTGGAGACGGGAGGAGTCTTTCCAATCATTGAAGTCCTTGTAAGTATAGCAACACAGGCATGAATATGTTTTTCACACAGCTGAAAGTATAGTACTGCAGCATTCACAGATTATCAACAGGGGTCTCCGTTTCTCTTGGCCTCAATTTTTCTTTTTTTTTTTTTTTTTTCTCCTCTCCGCCTTTAGTGAAAGCCACCACTCTGCCGCTGTCTACCTCTGTCTCTCCCTCCTTCTCTCCTTCCAGTCTTTGCATTTCATTGGTATTTGTTATGATTGCAGGTCAATTTGTGTCACTCCTCACAGTGAGGGCTTCTACTCTCACTGGAGAAGCAGAAACCTGCTCCTTGAGCAACACTGAAGCTGAACTTTGTTAGTTGGGAATTATTTTGTGTGTGTGTGTGTTACAAATTGCATGTGAGACTGAGACAGTGCAAGGTGACATTAATTTTTTACGTATTGTGTGATATTGAATCTGATAGAGATGGTGCAGACTACAGCTATTTTCCAGATACACACAGGCTCATCCACTTGTAAGTGTGTTTATCTCAAGTGGGCAGTTTTCCATAGTTTGCTCTTCTTCTGGAGACATAAAGGCTCCAACTTGTTCAGTGGTGCACTGAGACACCTAAATGTGTCCAGTCCAGTGCAATTTGAGCCTTTTTTTTATTATTGTAATTAGCAGCTCAGTGTAATGTAATGGCATGCTTTTGTATCTTGTGTGGTTGACTTTATATACAGATAGGAAGTGATTATATGTATATAATGAAAGAGCCAATAGCTAACATACTCTTTACTACTCTTGATTTTCTATGTTCACACATGCAGACTCTCACTTGTATCCACATTTACTGTCTTTTCTTCTACTCCCAGCACACATAGATTATTTCTCAGCTCTTATCTGGTTCTTAATGGCAGCTCCATCGTGCTGGCACTCTGTTCCCCTTCATCTTGCTGTCTGTGTGTATTGCCCATCTCCCATTATCAGCAGCCTCCATCTGAGTCTTTCAGAGAAATAGTGCAGTCTTTGAACTTGCTGCAGGCCACAGCATTTCCTGATAGAATGTCCTAGAGAACAAAGTTGCCTGGCAACACTGATGGCTACAGGAAGTTACTTCAGCTCTCAAAAAAAAGGGCTCACAGTGGTGAATATCAAGTCAGAGCTCACTAGAAAAATCAGATATTGTCAAATGGCCTGCTATGTGTTATCTACTGCTCAAACAGATTTTGTGCCTCCTTTGAATTTTTTTTTTCCACTCTTACTGTCTAGCTGCTGTGTCTTTGCATTGTTATATTTGTGTTTTAAGGGGGAGGCCCATAGATGACATCTAATTTAACCAACGTGATCTTTGCTAGTGATCATCACTTTAAGCAGTGAGATTTTTTTCATAATCGGATTGAGTGGTCATTGGGAGGCCACTTCATTTACATTTTAATCATCAATGTATTTGGGAAAAGATTTATTTTTTTTTAATACCTGTTAGATGTGTTCTGTGTTGTGCTGCTGTGAAATGGTAGTTTTTGGGATATTTTTGCTCTGGAGCAGATAGAGCCACAGGTAAACCCCCTCTGCTTTGTTCCACTTGGTGGGCTTCAGTTTTATGATAAGAAGTGAAGCCGAGCAGCTGCACTCTGAAATAAATGCACCTTTTCGCCACAGTCAACAACCACAACACACGATTCAGACACTGGAGGTTAGATTTGACAAATGTTACTCATGCTCTATCATTTATAATCTTTCAGACTGCCCCAAGATAGTTGTGTCAATAACAAATGAGAAGTCTTGTATTTGTTGCCGGCTGGCTGTGTGGCCAGCTGCATAACTCAGTGGAAGATATTTACTGTTGACAGCAGATTAGTTACCATTTCCTTTTTCTCAACCACTGAGCAGGATGGACATGACTGTTGGATGTCCTTTATGTAGTATGTCAGAAAAGCAGAAAAGGTTTAGACACGCCCACAGAAATGTCCAGTTTCTGCCTTGGCTCTTTTACTTGTAAATAGTTTCCCTTCATTCCAAGTTGGCTTTGTCATTTCCATTCATCACGCATTCCTAATTCACTCCATCATAGTCAATGTTGGTACAAACATATTGTCACGCCTCCAGGATCTTGTCTAAATGTTCAGCTGTACTACACCACATCATCACTGAATGAGTAAAGAAATACCTCCACGTTGCTGAGCTCCAACAATTAAGTGCTGCTACCTCTTTCTCAGTATCATCATACGCTGCCACCAAACAGTGCTCACAGTTTGGTTTCTTTAAAAAAATGGGGGATATTCCGTCCAGTATAGTTGGGATGTCCAGAAACTTAATGCCTAGTAGCCATCATGTCCATTTACTGGCTACATTTTCTACTGGTATTATAAACTGCTTTGTGCCTATTCTGTTTGAACTCACTTTTTTCACTGCCTCTTTTAATGCTCCCTTTATTCACTTGTGCTCTCCCATAGTTAGTTACTGGACATATAAAAATAAGTTTTTTAACTTTTTTGTTAAAAAAAAAAAAAAAGGGTTTATTTGTCCTAATGTCTAGATATAGTAATATAAGTAATTTAAAGGACAAAAACTTTCAATTTCTCTTTAAATATATTTTTTTCAGTAATATACCACACCATCTCCCTCACACTTTGGGCTTTTTCCAGTGAATCTTGGAGCTGTCTTTTTGCAGTCTAGTAGCAAGTTTCTACACTGTTTTGAAGCTATCAGCAAAGGGGGAAAACTTAAATCTGTGAGCTGTAGTGATTTTACAATTTGGTCAAAGCCACACTAGAGCATTAGATTTGTATGAGTGAGAAGGAGCCGTCACACACAGGATGTGTAGCAGAAGTAGAACAGGGACACCTCATTGACTGCTAAGGTTTGAGTATGCACCTCATATCTGTGCCCACAGATTTTTTTTCTTTGTGTGGTAGGGGACAGACAAGCAGCTGTGTAGTAATACATGACCTTAATGGCCACCAGGCCTCTTTTTTTTTTTTTTCCCTCCATTGTGGCATATTTATTGATTTAACCTTAAGATGGAGAATACGAAGTGTTACCTGCCAAGTGCTCATGTAGCTGTGGTTAAGAAGTGGACAATTTGGACAATTATTACAAACTTTTTTTTTTTTTTTTTTAGTTTTATTTGGGGTATGGTGAAGAGAGAGGTTAACTTTTTGTTTTTGGCAGAAATTAAAGACAATATTGAAGCTTCTTCTCACCTTTTTTCTTTCTTTTTTTTTTTTTAAGCTTATGTGAACCCAAGTAAGCAGAAGAGGGCAGGAAAATTTGCCAATTTGCTGCCATGTTTTAAATTTGGAATGGAGAAATTAGAACAGGAAAGACTGACAATTGTTCATGAGCCGATGCTTCAAGAGACGTAGCTGAGTGTCGTGGAAGCAACCTTTTTGCTTTTGTTCAGTATTTTTCTTGTCTGCCTGCTCGCTTTCCCAACACCCACAAAAATACTGCTACTGAGAAGCACAAATATGTCCACAGCTCGTCAGCACTCTCACCAAAAGCTAAACTGCATATTTTGTGTGTCAGTAAGATGTGTATGCGACATGTAGCTTAATCTGAAAAGTAGAGTAGGTGCTGGTAATTTTTTGTTTTGAAAGAGGATCACTCTTAAGTCTTTTTTTTTTTTTCTCTTTTACTGAAACAAGGCCTTAATATTAAACCTGAATGTGTTTGGGTTAAGGTCTGGCCTTATTATTTGCCACTGTCTGCAGCTTGGCTCAGACAACAAACTCGCACTAAAGATTTAAATATTCAAGAAACGGGCCACAAAAATGTCATTGGTCAGCGGCAGCAAGCATAAGTGAGTGAGTTACGTATAGTGTGACTATTGTGTTTCAGACATGACATTCATAGTTTTTATGTGCTAGTCTTTGCTACCATTTTATGTGGTGTTTGAGGTCTCTTGTTCTTTCAGCAAAGCTCTGTTTGTGTGTGTACACACGTCCATCAATCCACTGAGGGTGTTAAACGTAGAATTAGTTGTGCTGTCAATCATGGGGATGGTGAGTGAACAGATAACATGCTCTCACTTTGACGTGTCATGTCCCTGGTACAGGCACACACTCTTATTCTTATATAGAGGAGGGGTTCACAAATTTCGATTGACACCTCCTTGAGGTGGTCAGTGTACTATAAACACTACTACTTACTGACCCATAAGCACCCTGCATGTGTTTTGTTCCATTTTTGACTTCAAAACCACCAGCACTTTTTGCCCTGAAAGCATATTTTAATATTCCATCCGGAAACCAGCATTTTGAAATAGGATACATGAAAAATGTTCCAATCTTTATTTCCACAGAGCTCATGCATCAGTCAGTTTTCATCTTGTTTCTCTAGTTTAATTATGTATGTTCTGGGCTCTCATATTTGTCAATTTTTTTTTATTTTTATTTTTTTTTTTATTCTTTATTTAATTTATTTATTTTTTGCTTTGAGTTGTTTCTCGCTGCGTTTAGCTGTTGTCCCCCTCCCCCCTCTCATTCTTTTTAGTTAATACAGCCAGGTCAGCCAGGGAAAGAAACAGCTTGTTTATAGATGTACTGAAATCATCTGCGAAGACTAAAAGGGGGAAAATAAAAACATTCAATGACATTATTATTCAGGGTTAGGGTCCAGTCCAGTACTTTTTAAAATACTAAGATTTCTCTGAATATGTGCTTGCACAATTAAAATCTTGACACAGGTGGCATATGACTGTTGAATGAGCGTTAACAATATAATTTTTCCCCCTGATTGCTTTATTTACAAAGCTATTTTCTCTACAATGATAATGATATGGTGTGAATATGTTCCCTAATGTTGTCATTAATTTTGTACACTCACAATGTTCTTGTCACTCACTGGGGCCCACTGCTTGTGCACTAGCACTGTATGGCTGGGTACTTTTTACAAATGGTACAACTATGGGAGCACAGTATGTAGCAAAAACAGGAAAAAGTTATTGCCACATACATGAAAATATTAGATGGCAGGTCCAAAGGTAACATAGGAGCTTTGGGTAAAGCTTTAGGAGACTTTGATTTGAGCCTTTAAGACTCAAATCAAATAAAATTGAAATTGCTAAAATTAAATAAACAATTCTAATGTTAGCCTTGTCATGCGTATCTATTCAATGTCTTTTGGGGGCTTCACAGAAATCCTGAGGCTCAACAAGGTACACTATGCCACTGTAATTCTTATGTCATTTGATTGACAAGTGGTGTGAGGGAAGCATGCTGCAGAAATTCAACAGCGTTGATGTACAAACCAAGAACAATGCCCCGCCCAACAAATCTGTGCTTTTCTCCTTTTCATTCTTCAGCTCACCATTTTTTGTTTGTATTTTGCGTGTGTGTGCGTGTGCATGCTTATATGCTCCGTTGTCTGCAGAAGGTAGAGAAAGACTCTGCTGTGGCATCTGTAACGTAGGATGCCTAAAGTAGAGCAGGAGTCTTGCGTGTCAGGGTGACATTGGCACTTGTGATTGGATGGTGCTGCTATTTTGGGCATTTGTGGCTTGTGTCCTTATGCCTGAAGAATCCTCATTCCTGTGTGCTGCACACATTTGTAAATTCAAGTGCAGACTAAGTGATATAGAAAAGGATACTGCTTTTATTGCTGAATTACTAACAAGAGTGTGTATGGCAGGTTTTGGGTACCGATTTAAGCTGATGTAAGGCTTTGGGGGAATTGAGTCCCCAGAGAGGAAGGTCAGCCATCTGAGATTTTCTAGAAGGGAGACAAAGATGGTGGGATGGTTGGAGGGAGGGAGGGAGGGAGGGAGGTAGTCATAGGTGGAAGGAGAGGGAGGGAGAAGGTGCTGGGCAGTCAGCAGTTAAAAAAAAAAAAAAAAAAGGAGGGAGGGAAGCTGATACAGTACAAGGAAGGAAAATGAGGGAAAATTACAAACCTGCTGTGAAACCAAGGAATATACAGTCAGTGTGATGTGGTTCGAAGATGCAGAGACTGAGATGAGAGGAAGTGAAGTGATGACAAAAGAGGGGGAGGTATTGATTCTTTCCGCCAGCTGGGGGGAAACTTGAGCCAACTGTGCTTTCAGAAATTAGAGCTAAGGGAAAGGTGGAAGGATGGAGGCATGGAAGATAAAATGGTGGAAGAGAGCAGGAAACTGTTGTTTGTTTGTTTTTTGATTTTTTTTTTTGATTTTTTTTTTTTTAATCACAATGTGGAGTTATAACACTGAAACTGAGAAATGAATTCATATGAATAATAAATAGCAAAACATTTATAGCTGTGCTCATCCAGAAAAATGAAGAGTAGAAGGGCTTTCTTTTGGTTATATTTTTAGGAAAGCCTTTGGATGTAAATTATTTTGAATCATTATTATTATATATTATATGACAGAACAAAGTGATTCTAAAATGTTGATAAAAGAAACAGATGTGGTGAAATAATGAAGGTTAGATAAAAACTCAGCAATTGAATACTGACAAAAATTACAATTAATTAATAACCAAAACACCAAAACAAACGCACACAATTAATTGGATAGCATTTTCCAAATTCCCAGAATGAAAATAAAATGGAATGCTTAAATAGTCCCAAAGGTAACAATGGATGAAATTACTTGAGAAACAAGTTAGAAGGTGAGCGTGAGTGCTGAAAAACCAAAACAAAATATTAAGCACTTTAAATACATAAATGACAAAAAACAAAACAAAAACAGAGAAATGTAAAACAAACATCACATAACTATGTTTGTTTGATAATTGGAGCGATGTCCCATTCTGTGCACTGGATTTATTTAGTTATGAAAATGACCTATTTCAAAGCATCCCAATCTACTGTTAAGTCTAAACTTAAAACTTGTAATGAAGTCCAGTCCATTTTGTTGGTCTCTAAATGAATTAATAAATGACAGCTTCTGCCAAAAAAGACATTAGTCCCTGACTACTGACAGGCATCCTGAGCTACTTTTTGACAGAAGCTTGTAAATTACACTTGAACTTGTAATGAAATCATCAGCGTCACATTGGAGTGTTGATTCCCTGTGAGGCCTCATTTTGCAAACACTGATTGGTTTGCACTAGATGACTGCTTTATTCAGGATCCTAATGATGTCCAGTATATTTAAATGAATATAGATCTCTAAAGGCTGAAATACATGAGAAATTTTCCAAACAAGCAGAAGAACAATCGCCATAATGTGGTGCTGCCTGCTGGAAACGGTGGAGACAAAAGAAATTTGCATATGGAGTGATTCAATTGGAAAGGAAAGAAGTTTTTGCATTCTTTTGACTAAACAAGCGAGGGCACCGTCTCTCTGCTGTTGTCTCCCCCACAAAGTATGAACACTGAGTGAATACATTTTGGTTGTAGCTATAGATGCAGGCTTAAACTGGCCATTGCTCCACTTATATTCGTGCACTGAGGAGGAAGATGAGAAGAATGCAAAATGCTGCCCTCCCCCTCACTTACTCTCCTCTCATCTAGTTGTCTCCCTTGAATAAGAAAGGAGCTGTTAATGAAACCGAAGTGGCAGCATCCACAAACATGCACTCAATGGACTCACTGACATCAGCACTTTTCTCTCTTTAATGTACCTCCCTGCTAATGCAGGGGATAAAGTGTGCAAGACTTCATCCGGCTACATCTTCTCGCCTCGCACATCTTTGCAATTAATTCCTTTCCAACTCTCCAGATTTCTGCACTTTTTTTTTTTTCCCCCCGACACCTACAGTACAAACAACCAAGTGGAAGGCAAGATGTGAAAATTTATAGTTTTTTTTTTTTTTTTTTTTTTTTTTTTTGGATGACAATTTTGTTTTATACATGTACTGGCATTGCTTTGGTGTCCATTTTCAGGTGTTGTACATCTTCAGAAACACCTGAAAATATAGTTCATATATTTAATTATTACTGAATTATTTAATCGACTGTTAGAGGACTTTTGTGATTATATTATGCTCTATGCAATTCATCTTACTGTTTGGTAGTTTAATTAAAGCATATTAAGCATAAGAAGTGTGTTTCTGTCATTCAGTTGCATGAGACATTCTTGTGTCAGGGTTTGAAACTATGCTTGACTTGTTTTGAAGTTTTTCGCTCCCCCCCCCCCCCCCACAACGTCTCAATTTGTCTGCAATCCCATTTGTGACGCGGCAGAGTTTTTGGCCCTAGTCTTTTGTATCTCTATGAAAACAAATCTTATTTCAGTTCCTAAATTTCAGGTCTTTGTGGGGCAAATTGGTAAATGCGCACACACACACACACACACACACACACACACACACACACACACACAGGACACAGAAACTGATGGGAACATTAGTATGCATGGCCTGGGAAGTGTGTTCATTTGTGTGCCTGTAGGCACACAATAACATGTTCAGCCCACAATACTCGTGCAAATGAACACATGCATACTGTAGTGTATATGTACAGGATGCCTTGACGCTGACAAAGATTTAGTACCGTACACACACACACACACACACATCACACATGATAACCAAGAACACACACAAATGCAGAATCACTTTTTCTTTACTTGTTTTTTTTTTGTCACTCTTGTTACATTTCCTTCCCTTTTGCCTCCTTTCTCACTCTTCATTTCCTGACACCCTCCAGCACTGTCAAATGCTGCAGTGTGGTTGTCATCGCATGGGCTAAAGCCAAACTTAGTTTAACACACAAACACACTAAGCAGAGTGCAGACACACGCACACAGCTGCAGTTTTATGAAGTAGAAAACCCATTTCTGCCCTGACTACCTTTTGGAAGGCATTTAAACAAGCGAGAGAACGAAGGAAAAGGAAGCTGGAGGAGTGAGTGAGTGAGGAGAGAGATGGAGAGGGGGAGGCATTAGGGGAGTGAAGTATGCCTTGAGTGAGAAAGAGCCCAAGCCATAAAATAGCTTTTGGCCAGATTTTATGTCTAAGTTACTAATTGTGTATCTCCAGTGAGTACGGATGTAAATGTGCTTATATGTCTGTGATTCATTGGGCACACATCTGTGCATAGGAAAACATCAATCTTTGTTTACAGCTGTGTGTGTTGTTGCTGCTTATATTTGTGTGTAGGCGTGTGTGTGCCTGCCTTTGTCCAGCTGTGTGTGTTGTGAACTGCTCTTTGATCATTTGGCAGCTGTATTCACTCATCCTCCTCATCATGTCACAGACAACAAGCTCATTATATTGCCATTAACTGCTGACACCACGAAGGGGGAATGAGGGCAGAGCTATAGACGGGGTGGACTGAATCAGAGAAATAAAGGCAACGTGGAGGAGAAGGCGAAGGAATCACTGAGTGACTTGTTCCTCATGAAAAGAGGGATATGCGATCAGATAGGAGCGATGGATGAAAAGGGGAAGCCTTGAAATGTACCAGGGTGTGAGCAAGATGTGAAAAGAGGGATTTCAGAGAAGTGGGTACTATCAGATGGCGGGATAATGGGAGACTTTGAGAATAAGATCGTGTTGACAGGTTGACCTGTGGTGTATTTGAATTGAATTTAGCACACTCTCACTTCTGGGATATAAAGTTCAACTTTTGAGCAAATGTAAAGCTTTCTTTTTCGCTTTGTGTCAATTGGCATTTGGGAACACTGAAGTGTTGAATAAGGGCTGCAGATCATTAGATTTGCAGACTGTACTCCCTTGCATTATACATGTTTTGCAACTGCAGCTCTGCACACTTGGACCTATACTGTATATGGCTGGAGAACAGAGCCCTGGTTAATGTGAATGCTGCAGTTGCATTTGTTCTGTTTGGTGTGTTAATATGTCTGTTGTGAACAAAGTCTAAATGGCCAATGCTGTGGGAAAACCTGTTTATATTTAAGATGTGGAAACACACATTCTTAAAACATTACAATGCTTAATTAGTTAGGTGTCATGTTCATACCATCAGTACAAAATGAACTCACCCACAAACATTAAGTTCTCAAGGAAATCCTCTTTCCTAGCTTTGTTATGGGTTTCTGTATGTGCGTGCGCTTGCTTTATTGCCTCCTTCAAAGATTTTCTGGAGTTTACAGGGTAGTTCTTTTAATCCTTCATGGATCTATGTGGTGTTCATCTTGCATGCAATGCGAAGGTTTTCAAATCAGTTTATTCCAGTAAACCCACATGTAACCTCACACTGTGCAGCAGTATAGAGAGGTGGAAGATGATGGCGACTTGTGCAGCGATGGGCCAGAGATGGAAGAGGATACTTATCATTTCACATCAGAGTGACGAGGAATGTAGTAGAAAATTAAACTGAGATTATTTCAAAGAAATGCTGGACTACATTCTTGATTAAGTGTTCTCTGGGTATTTCTATATATCCTGGTGTTAATATCCATGAGATCCATTACTCAAAATACAATAAAGTTTTGAAATGGGAAAATGTGTTGATTTTATACCTTTTCATCTTGGTTGTAGGGATATGAAATGCTTTCACATTTCAAATCAGTTGTTGGTGATATTTCATGAAAGGCTGAAGTTGAAACTGAGATTTCTGCTAGAAAGACACTTGAAGGCAAACCACAAGAAAAATAGGTGGAAAGGTAAAAGTTATGATGCTGAGGGGATAAAGGAAAAGTTGCGTAAAAATAAAACGTGGCATAAGATGCGCCACTTTTATCCTCACAGTGCTTATGTGTTGATTCTCTGGTGTCAGTATGTGACAGCCTGGGTTCCCCACAGAGATGCCTTATCTGAAGTGTAGGGGGTTATTTTGGGATTCTTCTCTCTGTCCCTTCAGTATATTCTCTATATGTGATCACACTTTCTGCTTGATGACTTTTTTGGAAAATAAAGATTAAATTAAGATCAGTGTTGAGTGCACAGATTTTAAAATCTGTCTGTGTTGCCCCCCCCCCTTTTTTTTTTTTTTTCTTTCTGTCCATCACCCTGGGTTGTGTGTTTGCACTTTGTGCCTGAATTGCTTCCACACCTCTGCAGGCAGGTGGCCTTGCCATTTCCATGTGATTCACAAGATCTCTGTGATGTGTGACGATGTGAAAAGTGAATAGATCGTTATATCTTTTGCATTCACACTGCAGTTGATATTGTCACAATTCTACAATACTTTGTCTGCAGCTACAGAGTGGCTGATTTGATGGTTATACAAATTACTACATGACAGACAGGAATGATGTATATAGAGGATGTTTATTGAAAATCTCCATCAGCACATTGATAACTTACTCTAATAACCGTGTACACTTTTTTTTATGCTCTTATTCAGAGATGACTATGGTTAGTGGCAGCAATATTAAAAGTACAACCCCAGTATGCAGAATTACATGGGTATTAATTATTTAGAATTAAAATATGACATCCAGCATGTCAACAGAAATAAGTCAATGTCTTGTTGGATCTGTCGCGTGTAAATTATAAATAGGTGTTAGAGTAAATAAAATGGATGCTGTAAAATGATAAATCATTTATTTATGAGGTGCAGGGATAAACATCCTTTACATTAATGTTAATCTTCTACCGCTTTTCCTTAATCTGGGTCACAGGGGATGCTGGAGCCAATCCCAGCTCACACTGTGTGAGGGCGGGGTCACCCTGGACAGGTCACCAGTCCATCACAGGGCCAACACACAGAGACAGACAGAGACCAACAACCACTCACGCTCAGACCTACAGACAATTTAGAGTCACCAATCAACCTTAACATGCATGTCTTTGGACGGTGGGAGGAATCCCACTCAGGCACAGGGAGAACATGCAAACACAGAAAGGCCCCAGGCCGGGAACCGAACCCGTGACCTTCTTACTGTGGGGCAACAGCCCTAACCACCACTGCGGTGCTACCCATTTTGATCAACAATCAAAAACGTACACCTATGAGGGCACTGAATGCTGTTATCTTTGCTGTTGGTTAGTTACATGACATATGTGACACACATGCCAGATACAGTATTTTCACAACTGCTGCTTCTTGTGGCCCTTCCATTCATCATTCTTGCATCACACACACCTGTCATTATTTTCCTTGGTGCTCTAACATCCTGTCAGATTTTCATGCTGTAAATCTGTTAGCTTTGATTCTTGCTTATAACTCTGCTAGATGATTCAGTTTCTTTTCCTGGCTTAAGGATATCTTTCCTTACTCTTACTCTGTTCATTGTCCAGACATGTGCTTCATTCAGTGTCCACCTCTCTCATCAGGTCAACTTTATTATATTTTGTTCTCTCTGCCTCATCCACAAATTGCCCTCCCTGGCTGTCTGTGACCTTTTAGCCCTTATTGAGTTGGGACATTGTTTTTATTTTTCTTCATTTTTTTGAGGTGAAAAGACTTTTTCCAAAGGCCCTAAAATCATAAAAGGATATTAGAGAGCAAGAATGATTAAAGTGGAGCAAAGGACAAGTACCAAATATATATATATATATATAAAAGTTATTTTTGTGGCAGAAATGCGTAACTCCCACATTGGAAAGAAGTGGTTTATAGGTAGAATACAGGTTTTTAACGTTTTTGAGGTGTTCTGCAAGGAATTGCTATTTTTGCATCATTAGCTATCAGCTTTAATGAAGGTGCTTGGCATTATAGTGGTATAACAATTAAGGATTCATTCCTCCCAGTGAAGAACCTTCTTCTGACCATTTGTGCTGGCCTTAATTTTGCCTGCTAAATTGTACTTCAGAATCTAAAAATTTCTTCTACTGTAGTTGACCTTGACCTCTGTCCTTTAACTTGATGAATAAACACAATAAAGGTACTGATATAGAGTTAATGTTGACAGAGTACATGACTCAGGAAGCTGCTGTTGAAAATTAATTTCTGAGAGCTTTAGCAGGTAATTTTCCTCAGCCATGCCAGTTGCATATCTCCAGGAATGGCTATGTTGGCCATTGATTTTAAACTTCCTCTCACTTAAAGTATTTAAAGATTTAAATTCTTATCGGGATCTGTGATATCTGGAGTTGTCCACTGACTTAACCAGTATCAGTGCTACTGTTTGTGTTTCTGCATGTCTGTTTGGCACTCCCTCCTCATTAGAATGCCTGCTATAGTTTGGATACTTTTTGCCATCTTTACCAGCATGGAGAAAACCATGCTCCCCAGAATTTAAACATCATGAAACAATTGCTGCAAAGCTTGTGTCTTCTGGTCCCTAATTGAGGACCTGTTAAGTGTTTTATGTGTTATCAATGACCAAACGCAGAAAATACATAGGGTAATTTTAGTGTCAATTCAGGAGTGAGTCTTATTCCATCTCAATACTCCAACAAAATTAACAAGAACCAGATCCTCTCTCCCATGAGAATAGCAAAAAGGATGAATATTTTATCCCTCCTATTTAGATCTGCTAAAGCCTTTCTGTCCCTAATACTTTGCATGTTTGTTTTTCCATCACAAATTTGATGGCCAAACACATTGGCTAGCAAATGGTTTGGCGTGAAAATGAAACTGCAAGTGTGGAAAACAGAAAAGAAGTCTGGGGGATGACCTGAATCTTAATTACAGAGGCAGAGGGTAGAAGTGGGAGTATGGACAGGCGTGATTGAAAGAGACAGAAATAAGTGATGGACTTAAATCCGGGAGAAGGCCTAGGATGGAGGGATGAATACTTGAAATGGCAAATGGATGGAGGGATTCTGCTCAAGCTTCTTTCCATCACAGCTGGGATGAATGCGAACGTGTGGGTGCATGTGGGTCTGTTTTTGTGTGTGTGGGCATACACATTCTTGCGCTCATTATGATGAGTTAGTGTGCCTTTTAGGCATGTTTGTGATATCTGTGCATTAATGTACATGTTTGTGTGCTTTTGGAGAGTGTATGATGTGTGTTCTGGTGGGTGAACCTGCTGCTTTGGTGGCTCCCCTGCAGCAAAAGGATTAGCGAGGTGGCACCACTGAAATGGAGCTGATCTATTGGGAGCGTGCGTGAGTGTTTGTGTTATTCTGTGGTGATATCAGCTATGAATCGGATGAGGATTGTGTGTGCTTCGAGTCTGAAAGAGAATTGGATCAGATTACAGAAAATCTTGGCACTATAGTAACTTGAATCCCCACATGAGAGGAGAAAAATGAAAGAAGGAAAAGAAGAGAGCTGCAGTGGAAAGAAAGAAGCAGCAGTGATCATGTGAGAAGAGGGTAGATTGAAACGTACTGTAGGACTTTTGGTTATGCAAAAGCTACCAGATAATGTGACTGGGCTTCTAGAATTGCTTTGTGAAGCACCTTTAAACAGCTTTTCATTTCCAGACTTAGGTACCGTCTATGATCAGCCTCTGTATAATGATAGTGTGCTGTTGCTACAGTTTCCAAAATGAAGGTCATGTGTGCCATAAACTGTTGTCATAAAGACGGTAGCACTCCTCACACCTCCCTCGTGTCACGGTTTACAGCTTTCCCTCAGGCCTTGATGAAAATTTAGATGTAGTGAAAGTTATTTCTCCTTCTGTCTTTTACTTTATCCTCCCCCTTGGCAATGCCAGAAGCACTGCATATTGTATTTTCGTGATGTGAAGCGACCCAGCAATTTCCCCTCAAGGATTGGTTCAGATTTTCTCACATCGGCCTTTTCCTGTGTACGGTATATGAGCATGTGAGAATTGATTAGTACTGTTGGATGTAATCATTCTTCCCAGTGTAACTTAAGAGATTGTTGAAAAAGCCCTTGGTCTTCTGCCTGTTTGTACTTATTTTTATATGAGTAAAGAAATGTAGATAAAGATGAATCAGATTTATTTGTATAGCGCCAAATCATAACAAAGTTACATCAAGGCACTTTACATATAGAGCAGGTCTAGACCAAACTCTTTATAAAATTATTTAAAGAGACCCAACAGATCCCCCGATGAGCAAGCACTTGGCGACAGTGGCAAGGAAAAACTTCCTTTAAGAGGCAGAAACCTGGAGCAGAACCAGGCTCAGCGGGGGCGGCTATCTGCCTCGACCGGTTGGGTTGAGTGGGTGGGTGGGTGAGTGAGTGAGTGAGTGAGTGAGGTGTAAGCAGGAACATGTAGCTACATGAAGTTCATGGAGATGAACAACAATAACAAACTGGATTGACGACATGTTGGTTCAGTCTTTGTTCAGTACTGATGTTGGTAGTTGACTTAGTTACAATCTTCTAACCGATTCAACAAAGGCATAAGGCTGATTCTAATTTGTTTGACAAATTTATCTTTCATGAGATTTGTGAAGAGAAGTAAAATACAGGATATGAAAGTGTTTTTACAGATTTATTATTTTGCATTCTTGAAACAATCCTTCTGATGTTACTGGACATAACAGGTCAGAAGCATCAATTGTTCGTCTGATTTGATTTGTTTGTGGTGTGATGCATATCACAAAGCTGAATAGCATATACCATTTGCTGTGGCACATACGGTGCCTGTCCCTGGACATTTAATTCCCCAGCATGCACTGCTTTCTAGCTGGTAGATGTGGGGCATTGAGAGAGATAGCAGAGGACTGGACCAATCGAAAGGCTTCATGTGCATTTCAGAGTGAGCAATTGATACAGTCCGCCCCTCCCCCCACAGGATTTGCCTGTAATGACAGCAACCTGGCAGCAACAACCTTGAAAGAAAATATTTTTTCCTGTTAGACAGTGTAATTCTGGTGTGTGTCTTTATGGTGGTATTTCGCTGTTTTTCAGCCCTGGCTCAATTCAATGAAAAACCTATGGTAAATGGCCCTGCCCCCCCCAGATTTCTGTTGTTTCCCATTTCTTACTTTTACTTAAAAGACCCAAAAGACAAGCACAAGCCCTTATCTGATATCTCTCTTTTTCTTTTGTCCTTGCAGAAATGAAACGGCATTAGGGACCTCAAACAAAGCTAAAGCTCCACACAGAATAGATTCATGTACACAACCTGGCAAAACCTTTTGCAGAAACCAGCACCAACCCTGTTTAACAGTTGGCTGATAAGAACTCTCTCGAGGAATGGAGGTTTTGTGCATAAAATGAGTTTACCATGACAGATTTTTTAAAATGAAAATAATGTGGAGACAGGGAGCGAGTTGGTATGCTTTTGTCTTGTGATTTTTATTCTGCGCTATCATCATAGCAATGGATTCGCTCAGGAGCTAGATTGGACACAAGGGCTAACCACAAATTGCTGAATCGTAGATACTGTGGCTCCGAAAGCCAATACGGATCACATTTGTAATGTGTCTACACTTACAAAACCTAAATCCCAAACATCAGCCTGCTTTGACAAAGAAGATAAAGATTAGATGATGTGCGGTGCCAGCAGAAAAGACACACACACTGCTCTTGCTAACAAAAGGATAGTAGGAGCACTTCTCCAAACTGCCAGCTTACATCTTTTCAGGGTTACACAAGACAATTGTAAAGTACCCCTCAGCAATGAACTTAGTGTATGCACTGTGTTACTTGGCTTCAAACAGAATGCATTAAAAATGATTTTGACCCAGTGACAGCCAGCATTAGAATAACATTAGCCTGTCGCATGCAGATGATGCCCTATTCAAGTGTTTTGTCCCTGATCTTAGTGCTGTAATATTGGGTCTGAGTTTGATCCAATAATTATTAATGCAGTTTATATGTTGATTTGAATAGCCAATTGAAATATTGACTCAATGAAACTGAAAGCACACTCTCTGAAAATTACGAGTTCAATCTGGACATCAGGTTACTCAGAATTTAGGTTTAGGTGATCGCTGATTTGATGAACTGCTTGACATTTTTCGTTTTTGTTAAGAATGAAATGAAGAGCAACTAGTGGATCTAGGTGGGCAAAGATACAGCACAGACACACAACAGTTCTGTAATAAAAGATTGCTCATTGCGACTGAGATCTTTCCATGGGTGGGAAATCTGGCCACAAGATCAGTCTTTTTTGGTGGGGTTGCAATAATTCAAACCTGTGTCTGCAAACCTGTATCTGATCTGAATTCTTTTATTGTATCAGTCATATCCTAAAGTTGTAATTCATACATTTACTTTTACATGTGAAATTTCATATGGAGTATTGGTTCGAACAGCAGCCGTATGACCTCACCTATTGCCAGTACAGCCCGTTGACTTGGCTGTCAGACCTAATGAAACAGTGACCACTCAGTCTGTTCGACTGGCTCCTACTACCACTCATTGAGTCAGTGTAGGTGAGCGAGGGAAAGTGGGTACAATATTGGGTGACACAAATTGGTGTGTTTATGTAGACTGTGGACCTGTGCAAGGTTCATTTTCATCTGTGTCATTTTTTTTCACTGTTACAGTTTCTAAGTGAGGCCTTCGGCACTGGCCATTTGTCAATCTGTCATCCATTTTGCAGGCTGCACAGGAAGCAAGTGCACAAGTACAATTAATTATGTGGCTGTGCACAGTAGGTTAACAGAGGTTACTCTGGAAGTCTGTGTATTGTGAGAGCAGCCAAGCCTGATGCTAAGATTATATCTACATATGTGTGAGACCATGTACGTAGCTTTGCACTCCATGTCTTCTTGAGGTCATGTGTTCTATGTTAATCTGTAGAGATGCACAAAAGCTGCCATTGTCATCAGAATAAAGGTGGTTTGTATCATTAGGTTTCTTCTGCTTCTATGATGGCCACCCCTTTGTCCTTGTCTGTGTGTGTGCTTGTCCTGGCGCTCATACATTGTAATTTGTTGCAGTCTATAGTTGTGAACTCGTGGGTAGAGGTGTCTATGAGTTCTTTAATGAGTCTGTCTGGTTGAACCTGTGGGGATCTACCGATGCTATAAATGAGAGTAATTTCTCTCTGCAGAGAAAACTGCTGACTGGGAGTCTGAATATTTTTACAGCGACTATGTCTTACAACGTTGCACAGAATGTCAACATGTGCTGCATGTGGGTGTGTGCTTTGCTCCTGATTTGAGTCTAATTGCCTCTTGAGATGATTTCTCTTCACAGCAAATGTAATTCTATTAGTTATTTGTTGACACTTTCTGAGCATATGTTTTACTTGTGCAAAACATTGGTGTACACACCTGATTATTATGCATGATGGACTTTTCATTGTAACTGCAATTCCAACATTTGGGAGCTGTTTTAGGCTGTTTTGTGCGTGCTGTAAATTTCTAATTTCTGCAGTTCTAGCTCAGAGACATTTTAGCCTCTGCAATCTGCCTGTCTCTTTTCGTCTACTCATTTGATTGTCGTGACATTTAGGTTCAACAAATATTGGAAATCAATAAAATCCTGAAAGTAGTAGGTGGGGTTAAACATTTCTGAATAAACATTAGTTTTTCTGTATGAAGATAGGAATAAAATTAATGCTTGCTACCAATATGCTCACCACTAGAAGGAGGGAAATTAAAAACAAAGTGTCTGTTAATCAGTCAGCTTGCTTAGGTTTTCTTTTTTTATCTTTTTGCAAACATATATCTGGCATTTTGCTGCTTTGTTCTGGACATTTGCTCTAGTCTGCTAATATAATTCTGATGTTTGGATGCTGTTTTCTTCCAAAACTTGCTGAAACTAGAGGTATGCCTCATTACATTGCAGGACTCTGATTGCAAGAGATAATCGCTGCCTGGATTGGTTAAATTGGTGAAAATTGTTGGAACCCATATCCGATTGTTTTGCTCAAATCATTTTTGTGAACCCATGTATGAAAAACAATAAACTTTATTTATATAGCAATTCACTATGCTTGCAGCTCCCACAAGGATAAATTAAACCAGATCTGAGAGATTACATCACATGTGATTATGCTGAAAAACTTTATCTTCTGATCCATATTTATGATATGTTTCTTGTTCTTTATCTAACGCAACCTCTGTCAGGTCTGGATGAGGGGTCAGCTCTTAATATATGTTGTTATCCAGATCCATAGTCTCTAGTTCAGAGATACAGTGCCATGCTGCACAAATTTTTGTATCATTATTAAACCTAATTAATTGTGTAGCAGTCTCTTAACTTTTAGGTGATGAGGTGTGTAGACAATCTATCCAATCCGTCCATCATATGCCGATTATTTGTTAATATGTCCTTCCTTCTTTCATATTTATGCTGTATGACATGGATGTTAATCTTCCTGCTGAGCTGAGAAATTGCTTCATATTTGTGTGCGACCTTGAGTCTGATTGCAGTGATGTAGTTTGGAAAGTAGTCTTTTATGAAGATGGGCTTTCAATATATCCCCCTTGATTAATGACCAAATTATTATATTACAGATGCATGATGAAAAAGGGCCCTCCATGATGCCCACTCTATACTCGTGCATGGAGAGAGGCTGTCAGGTCTTTGTTCTTTTGGTTTCACAGTTCATTTAGATGAGTTAACACTACTTCTTTGTCTGAAAACAACTAATATCATTACTTGGATTATTCAGTCCAGTCAAACTGGTTTCTTGCTGTGCTTTTGTGGTGGAGCTCAGAACACTGTAGTAAGGAGTATGTCTGTATATACGACGTACAAAGAGGGTTACTATCTGGAGTGGCTGCAGATACCTGTTGTAAAAGGCCATGATGAAGTGTCCAGCACACTTCCCTCATGAGGTCACAGTCCAGGACATGGTTTCAATAATAATGAGCATTTTCATGAACTACATAACATTTTCTACATTTGAAGAGCACCAAATATTTCACACTTTTTTTGCTGCAGGTGGGATACGAAAATGCAGGGACTGTGGAGTTCCTGGTGGACAAACACGGGAAACACTATTTCATTGAAGTCAACTCCCGACTGCAAGTTGAACACACAGTCACAGAAGAAATCACTGAGTAAGTAGCAAATGTTCCCGTGTGTGACTGTGTTCAGACTGGTGGGGAACTGGGTGGTTACAGCAGTTGTCAATGTGTGTGTGTGTTTTTAGGTATCATCTGTCCACAGACAGGTGTGCAGCTTCAAGGTTAGATGGTTCCCACAGTGAAATTGCTAGAGTAAAGAGTGTGAAGGTCGGAGGCACAAGGAAGGTTGTAGGCTCAGTTGAAAAAGAGTACAGGTGATGAGTATTTGAGAGAGAAGCACAAAAAATGAAGGGGTGCAGAGAGAAGAGAAATGGGATTGACAGAAAGCTGACAACTACAAAGAAACATATGGAGGAGAGAGCTCAATCAGTGCAATCAGTGAAGAGAGAAGCTCAAAGATGAGGTCAGAGTCAGGGTGAGAGACACTGGGAATGAGAGGATAATGATATGAATAGCATTCTGCTCCACCTATGACCTGTGTGATTTGCTCTAGCTAATGCACACAGAGTACATAAACAGCAAGCAATACAGCCCAGGTACAGGTGTATAGGCCTGTCAGTCACACCCAGCCAGTACTGATGTGTGTACACAGGAAAAACCAAAGCCCCACACATTTGAATCTCTGCATGATCATCTTAAATCATGAATTAAAATGACACATTAGCAATTAGTGCAATTACTGAGACTAATGTAGAAATGTATATGGGAAGGGGGAAGATTTGCATGGCCACAAAATTTTTTCATCTGTTCCTATTTCAACCACACGCCTGACAACTTTTGTGTGGTGTATTTTCTGGCTGTGTATCTGTTTCGACACTCGTTTCATTATTATTATTATTGTTTTTTTCATCTTTTGTGTCTTTGTGTAGAGTGTCAAATACACACAAAGCTGTTTGATTACATCAGTATTTTCGCATTATGCCAAAGTAAGCTGTATTTTAAAAAAATAAATAAGTAAATAAACAAACAAACAAAAAAAACTGACACAAAGTGATTAAAAGTCATTGAGGGTGAACATGAGATTCTTAACATTTATCATCATAGCGCCTGGAGTTTTGCGTTACTGTGGTTTATTCAAGCATTTAAACCTGATTTTGTTTTTTATTTATATTTTTTTTTATCTGTCTCAATCTCAATTAATATGATATATATATATAATATAAAGTTAAAAAAGGTGATTAATTGTGATTAATCCACAGCTGTGACCTGATTTAAAAAAAAAAAAAAAAATGTAAATGTTTGATAGCCCTGCTTTTGACACAATGACAGTGGCCTGCTAATGCTGTCAGCAGTCAACTCACAAAGCAGCAGCCTACATGTGGTCAAAAATGAAACAGCGACACAAACTTAATATTTACAAATAATCCTAAATTGAGTAAGATTAAAATCCACCAAAGTTGACTGCTGACTAGTAAGAATATAATTGACCAGTTTTAATTTATATAACAATGTTTTAAAAATGTTGAATTCTTCTATTCTCATCTGTTATTTGCAGTTACTCTTCCTTAAGCTCGCTGTATGGAAAAATTTGCAGAGCGATGCCATAGTCGTTTATCATTCATGTGTTTCATGTACAATTTGTCGCATAAAGATGCCAAGATTTCTTCCTCACACGGCTGTTTAATGAAGTGCTATATCCAATCCATTTCAAATTTAAAAAAATGAGGATAAAGGACACTGACAAACTTGTACAATATTAACATTTTCATCTAGTTGCAATTCTCGAAGGACGCCATCTGGCATTATTCATGAGAACAAAGTGAAATAGGGAGAAGCCAGCACCTCTACACTCTGTTTGTTGTTTTATATTCCTCCTCCTTCTCTTGATGAACTCTCCTCTTAGTCAAACAGCTTTTGAACTGTGTGTGTGTGTGTGTGTGTGTGTGTGTGTGTGTGTGTGTGTGTATTTGCAAACACTCAGATCCACACTTATCCTGGTATTATGCTCATATCATACAGACCATAAGTCAATAGAGAGCAATTCTTGTGTATAAGAGGTTCCATCCTCCTCCAGCCCTGCTTCAGTTTGTCATATTGTCTCTGTCCTGGAAAGGAAAACCTCATAACAATGAGGAAACGTGGTGTCTTGCAGTAATTACTAGAATCTGGGCAACATCCTGCATCAAACGGACCATGTTGAAAGTTTTAACTGTCACAAGCAGCATTTCATTTGCATAGCTTTCATGTCAGGCTGAGGTTTAGCCCTAAGCAGCTGCAGCTGATGGCAGGAAAGAGAACAATTCTACCCTACAGAAACCCAATTTCCGCCCATCTAAACTGTAGTAGAATGCACTCTTTACAAGGGGACAAGTATTACATGTGAGGTGAAATGAAGAGGGGCAACTGCCCTGTGGATTTTATTAAAACATTATGGCCATTAGTTATTTAGCTTTTTTGGTTTCATTCTCTGAGGTGTGTGAGGTCATTTGTTCTTGCTTTCATGTGTTTGAAATTGATTATTACCCAGAGACTTGTTTTAAAAGGTATTTTTCATAGCAAGTTATGAAATTAGCTTCTGAACTTGCTTTTCCCCGGCCCTCCTCCCCATATCACCATAGTTTTAATCTGTCCTGCCTTATGCCATCTTCATCAATCATTCTGTCCAATCTTTCTTCTATTCAGCTTTTGCTTTTTCCAGCTTTGCTGCATTTGAGCTGAACTTATTTTTTTTTCCTGCTCCTTCCATCAGTTTTTGGCTTCTTTTTATAAAAAACCAAAAAAAACCTTTAAGTCATGAGTGAACAATTAGACGAGCAATATCAGCAGGAGGGTGGCCTGCATACTTGCACAGCCGAATTCAAGGATTGTTGCAGTTCTGTGGGATGTAGTGTGACCATTCAGTCATCAGAGTGTATTTGTGCAGGCCGCAATGCCAGGAAGCCCATCATTAGAGTACATATCTGTAACTGGAGTCAAAGGAGCCCTGTCAGCTTCTCCAGCTCTCCAGTTTTTTTCACTCCTCCCTTGTTTTATTGTTCTCATAAGACTGCTTCAATTGTTTATGATCTGTTGGTTTATTTGACTTTCCCTGTATTGCTGTTGTGACTAATATGTGCATCAAAAGAGATTTTGATTTTCTGTGTGTGTCAAGTTGAACTGTTACAAATACAATGTTATCTCTAGGGAGGGTCAATGTAACTTTGATGCAGGTATCATTATCCCACTCCTTCCTTCCTTCCTTCTCATCTATGCAGCTCATTCTCTCTCTCAGCCCTTGAGTCCATCCTCAACTGACTTGGTGCATTCATCTCTCCACCTCTGTACATTCTTCCATCCACCTCATCCACTTTTTACATCTTTTTTCCTTGCCCCATTGCCTTCAGTTCTGTCTCCCTCCCCTGCCATCCTTTCAGCCCTGTCAAATTCTTCCTCTGTATCTACCACTCACTCTGTCACTCCTGTCTGCAGCCGTCACTACCTTTCATCTGCTCCGCTCCCTATCTTTGACATCTGCCTGTTCATTCATTTCTACCTCTCTGTCTACAGCTTTTCTTCACCTGTCTTTGACTTGCATGCCATCTTTTCTCCCTCATTTGAATAAAGTTTGTTGGAGCAGGGAAACCTTTAAAACATCTGGGGCAGTCGCTCTCCAGGACCAGGATCGGGGACCTCAGCTATTGAGGGTATAGGCCACTGGCTTTTCTGCTGACAGAGGATGTTAAGCACACTCAAGCTTTAATAAGTTGTGGGCACTTGTGTATTATATCTCAAATCAGAGTAACATGACATGATTTACTGACATCCACAGCATTCAATATCTGCGATAGAATTTGACTTGGAGCACAACAATTTTGGATGGCAGCCATGAAATTTTGAGCTGCATTTTTTTATTTCAGCATTTTCTGGCCAGTTTGTTTGGCAGTAAAAGAATGAATCGAAATTATTGCCTGCTGCAAGATAGTGATAAATAATATGTTCCCATAGACAATCAGCACATTATTGAAGACAAAATCTCAGAGGTCGTTAAACAAACAGCATCAAATCCATCATATGGACACTGGCTGACATTTACTGGTCAATGCTCATTTTCGAGCAAAAATCTAATACAGCATAGATTTACTGTATTGACAGACTGACAGACTTAACTGTGATCTGCATTTACACCCCAGTCCTTTTGAAGTGCAGATTATAATAAACCTGTTCATGCATGCAGAGTTAGTGTTACACTCTAATCATTTCAGGTTAAGAGCTGCCAGTATTGATCACTGACAGTCCAATTTAATTGCCTTAACGGTAAAATTATTTAATCAACTGCATGATATCCATCATGGTGAACGCATCATTTGCGCATACAGTGGAATGACAAATGTCTGGGTCTAATTTGTAATTAAAAAAAGTCATTGCCAGTTTAGTGTCTTAATGTCAAACAAATGCCCTGAAACTACTGCACAATGTTTGGTGAGTGTGATATTATCTCATACTTTGTTTAATACTGTAATTTTTGCTGGTAAAGGAAAAAAATTTTATAAAATGAAGGAAATGAGCAGCTGGGCAAGTAATATTGGTGTTTAGGAAGTGTATTTGTGTATTCCTTGTGTAAGATAGAGACAAATGCTTTAGAAAGATGCCTTGGTTGCTTTTAGCTGCAAATGTGGAAACTACAGGAAGAGATGAGGTGGCTGGTATAATGTGTTGTTTTTAGCCAGCACTATAGTCAAATTGTGTGTTTTCAATACTGAGAACAAGGGCTGCAGCTTGCCTTTATTACTTTTAATTTTGACAGTTTTCTCGACAAAAATTACCATGCGAGTAAGAGAGCACATTTTGATGTGTTTCAGAGAGTGAGGTAAAGTCGTTATTGGCTTTATTGCTTCTTTGTGTGAGCACCCATATCGGCTTGAATGAAAACACGCCATCATTTCCTTGTCCCCCTCATATGTGGATTCTTGGGCATGTACATGCATTAATGCGTTAGTGCTTGAGGGAAAATGTGTGTTGCACGTGGTTATGTTTTGGTTGTCTAATTAGTCTAAATTGACCGATCACCATCTTCATCAGGCTGAGAAAGGGTGATGGAGAGGGAGTTAGAAAGACAGAAAGTCACAATGCCTCGCATTAATTGAAAGAGGGTCTGACAAACGAGGGGTTAAAAATGGAGAAAAAGAAAGGACATGCAGTGAATTAAAAAGAAAACTGCACAGCCCGTAGCCACTGTAAAAATAAAGCAGAGCGCCCTGCAGGACCAAATTTTCAGGCCTGCGTTGGCTCGATATATTTAAGTCAGTAGAGGACTCCTACATTAATACATCCCACTGTGAAACCGTGTCTCGTCGTACCCTTTTTTTTTTTTATTTCATTTTGTCATTGAGCCTCTTTTGTTGTTTTCTTCTTGCCTTGCAATCTTTCTCCTTTCATCCACACTCTCTTTCTCCAAAGTTTTATATTTATCGTTCTCCCTTTGTTCCCTCCTTGTTGAATCTCGGCTATAGCAGCCAGTATCTCTTGGCTTTGATTTACTCTGAATATGGGAGTTGGAGGATATGCTGCCACATCAGCAATTATCCTTGCTCTCCCTCTCCAGTTTTCCCAACCCTTTTCATATATCTTGGCACACCAAAGAATAAAAAAAATATTCAAGCAAAGGTCAGCTTTGGATCACTGCACGCTTAACAATTAACATACCAAAAACTAGTTGCATGCTTCGTCACTGTGCTGGTTCTCCTTTCCTCCAAGCTGTATGTCCTCTTTTGATCAACATTTCCTTTATTTTTCCTGCAGTCTCTCCATCAACTTATCCTTCCTTAACCTCTCTTCCTGCATTTTGGTTGTCTGTGTTATGTTTTCTTTTTTTTTGGAACCTGTTATTTTTTTCCCCATTCTTCCTCCTCTGCCTCATACTGCTCTTTCTTCCCCTCTTTCTCACTCTGTTTGCACTTACATCCATTTCTGTCTTCATCACCACAAAAAACACATGCAGCTGTAAACCACTCACAGCTTTTCCTCTGGCCACAGAGGTGTGTGTGTGTGTGTGTGTGTGTGTGTGTGTGTGTGTGTGTGTGTGTGTGTGAGAACCACTGACAGGGACATACTGCAGAGATGACATGCCTGGATGCTCTCTAATGAGCTAGATAATAGTATATTATAGTGTATGTGTTTGAGTAAATAGTGTGTATAACAGTGATTACCTGAATCAGCCTTTACATTACAGTATGCTTTGATGCTGGCGTGGAAATTCAGATGAATGTGTAAGCACTGCAGTATACAACCAAATCTAGCACTGGTATTCAACTATTTTCTTTAGCTTGTGTGTGTTACAATGCACATACAAACAATAGTACTTTGTGTGTGTGCGAGTGCACTTGGAGGAGTTATGTTTAGTTTTGTGAGCACGTCATAAAATAATTTTAAGGTGATTATAATTGCGCAGTGAGGCATACAGTGAGTGATTGAGAAGTAAGCAGATGAATAAGAATGAGTGTGTCTCACTGTGCATTTCTTACTGTGTGTTTGTTTCTTGACACCAGGAGAGAATCTAATTTAAGTGTGTGTGTGTGTGTGTGTGTGTGAGGGGAAGAGAGTGAGTTGAGGCTATTTATGATAATGGGAAGGATGCTTATCATGATTATAATCAGAACTGTCATTGTTTTCAGTTGTATAAATAGTTTTTTGTGCACATGGGCAAACTCAACTTTTCTGTTCAATATTATGGCCTTTTAATGACACTGGAGGCATTTACTGGATGCACACTGTACCGTATACTGATTCATACGCAATTAAAGACACTGGCTCTGTGTGTGAATGAAGATAATTGTTGAACATCCAACATAAGTTATAGTGCAAGAAACTTTTTCAGTTTCTTGATGAGACTCATCACTAAATGTTTTTCTAATGGGTAAAGATACTTCCACGGCTGACTGCATGTTTTTAAATGTAATTTTGGAATACAAAGTTTCACAACTATGATGTCCCTTATGCATTTTAGGGCCTACTTCATGAATTTGTCCCTCTTTTGAGCCAAAATGTATGCTTTGGAGAAATAGCAACATGGTTGCATTGGATAATGGTATTGGTGTTTCTATGGTGCTGACCTTTTCTGTTGATTTTTAAATGAATTAAGTGTCCTGTGCTGCTGCGCTATTCTCTTCACATGCGATCCTGACAGACAGCACTCCTGTACAACAGCAACACCATTTAAACCCAAGGCTGGAATTAATGAAAGCCTAATTTGCATGAATTAGCATAATGTAAAAGATACATTAAATTGTAATTTCCATACGTTCCGTCCAGTAATCCCCTTTGGATTCCTCGTAAGCCTTTTCTACAGACTTATGAACCAAGTTGTATCAAAGACTTGATGAAACCAGAGAATTTGGCATCAAACAGAGGTGGATCATGGGTAAAGCCCTTGGACAGATATTCATTTGAAGATGGATACAGAAGGGGGTGGCATACATCATCCAAACCTAGAACATGTAGAAGTGACTCATCCTTTTTCCTATGTTTATAAATGCCACCACTAAGGGTTTGGTTGCATTTGAGGAATTTCTGATTGGATAATGCAGTGAGGAGCCCAAAAGGGTCTGCCTGCCAAAAGGGTTTGCCTGATATACTGTGATATACTTCAACCAACTGAAGTCTGCTGTAAAGGAGCTGAAACATTGTCTATTTAAACAAACCAATCTTCTTGCTTGTCAATATTGTTATGTCACTGCTATGTCGCTCCCTACAATCTAACCAACATACTTGATATGAGGCATCACTGCCTGCATTCAAATGATTCACCAGCCTGTTAGTCAGAGAACTGTGATTGGAATATAATGGGGTGAAATGACAGATGAAATCCCTCCTACCTAGACGTGAAGAAAGCTTTGCCGCATTGCTGGGATGTCCTGCACACCGCAGGGCTCTACATAATTGTATGACGCTGAGAAACCTGTTGAGAAGATCATTTTATTTGATAAGGCTTTCACATAAATTGCTGTTTTGCTGATTTCCCTCACACTAACATCAGAACAGGCATATATACATACATCAAAGGGACATCTCCAATTTGCTCAGCGTGCTGGGTTTCTCATTAAGTTGTGCGGGGCTTTGGTTCATATAGAGGGTGACCCAGTGACTCCATCTCTGCTGCACATTCACCTTTTTTTTTGCATGGTTCATTGGTCCTAAACCTGTTAATGAAAATTCCAGCAGTGAGGATTATGGATTTTGGGCATGGGCAATGGGCATTGGTACAGAGTTTGATAAACCCTGATTTCTGTTGAAAATTTGATTTTACATGTACAACTGTTTGTTTTCCTATTTGCTCAGGTGAATGCATCTGTGTAAAGATGTTTCTATGTAGTGCATGCCTTTTTTTTTTTTTTTCTCTCTCTCTCTCTACACAAGATGCAGGCTTGCAGAGCAAATTAGCATTGGCATCTGGGAGTCATGATGCCATTGTTAAATGGATAAAAGGCAGATAATATAGATTTCATTTTTTAAAATTTTCAAATATTCTATGAAAAAGCCAATAGCCATTATTAACCAACCATCATGGCATCTTGTACACCCAATCCAGTATGCTTTCTTCATGAAATTTTCACATCGTGTTTTTTTTTTTTTTTTTTAAACTAGATTGACCATACCACATTTATATAAAGTCACATTTATTAATAATTACAGTTCCCAGATTTATGAAAATTTCCTGGCAATTTTTCCAAAGAGGCCTAGTTTTTAAAGTTTGCCTTTTCAGAAGGGCACTGGTTGTTTTGAGGATGAGTGCAGCAAAATAAAGACTTCAAAAATAAACTTGACATGTTGTTTACAACAAATCAGGGCGATAACAGAATACTTAATATATATTCGCAATACACACTAAAAAATATTTTACAATTATAATATTTTAAAAAGGCACATCAGAAAATGTTTTGATTCCTACATCACATAGAACACAAAACCATGTTTAGTATCTTTACTTTACTATCTTTACTATCTTTCTCTCTCACCCATTCACCTACGCTCAAATGGTGCAAATCAATTCAATTATGTTTTTGTAATCTGGCAGATATACAAACTGTAGTGAAAACGAAACCTTCTTGGTGTAAATAGTCTTTTCTAAGTTTACTCCACTGTTGTAGAACCAGAGAGGCCTATTTATTCAGATTATATAACGAGAAGAATGAGTTTATGCGAAGTGCCTAGTGTTAGGCTATTTTCATATTTCACATGAGCCCAGATTGAGGTTGATGAAATATTTGCAGCTGTTTGCATGTCACTTTCCTTAAGTATTCCTTAGTTCTCTTAAATAGATCTTACACTTTCTATTTACTGACAACATAATTAGTGTTACCACTTTCTACTTTTGGTTCTGTGTGGCTTAATCTTCTAGTCAACTAAAGTTCAGATGACTGAGGGGGCAGTCCACATTTTGAAAAAGAGTTAAGTTGAAGTTGCTTTTTCATGTCAAAACAGCATCACCATCTCCCTTTATCACCTTGTAGCACACGTCTTCTTCCCTCTTTATTCTGTTTTCCCTCATACATTAATCTCTGCTCTCATTCTAGTGATTCCTCCTGTCTACATACCTCGTTCCTTGCTTTCTTGTCGTACATATACTTTGCACACGCAGAGTGGGCTATCTCTAGCACAGCTGAATTACATTATCTCTTTATCATTATCCCATTTCCTATTTATTTTTTTCTTTCCCTCCCTTCCTCTCTCAGTATTCCTTCATTGCTCTTCTTCTACCCTCATTCTTCTTTCATGTAGTGTTTATTGCATACAATTTCTTTTTCTGCCAGCTGTACAGCCTCCTCATTGTACCTCCACTTTATTCTGCCAAAGCTCATATTTTATCTGGGCTGTTCTGTGACTCAGGGTTGTCATTGAGAGTGCATGTTCCCTTCTATGTATCTGCATGTGTATTCCAATATTGTGTGCTGCTTTTTGGATATCTTTTTATATGGGTGTTCCAGATGTGCGCTGTGTGGCAGCAGATATATTTTAACAACGTGCATTTAGTGAGTTGATGCACATACAGTATCCATGATGGTGTTTGTGTGTATGGGAGAGAGCTGTCAATTAGTTTTTTCTATCTCGTTCTTACCTTTGCGGTGCAAATTTTCAAATGAGAGAATCTGAATTGCATTTTACTTGATCGATAAGGGTCTCTGCGTTTTCAGTGGTTCTTCTTGTTAAATTTTTTTTTTTTTTAATTGATGTTTTTGCAGATTAGTGTAGCTGTTCTTCTTAATTGTTTTATTTAAATTGAATTCTGATGCGTGATTGTAACATTTTTCAAAGCATGTAATAATTTCAGTGATACAGTATTTTTCACAGTAACAATGGCAAAATTTTTGGTATCGTACTGCACAAAATATAATGCACATTCATATGTATTATTTGTGTATCTGGGGTATCAAAGTATTGGCTCCGACCAAAAAACCTCACTGCCATAAATGTCCTTCCAAATGTCCAAAACACTGTATTATTGTTCCTTACTAAATTTCCATTCCTAAGAAGTTACTCTCATTAATGGCTGTGGACCAAGTATGCAACATATTTGATTTGTTGGCTCTGAAATTCATTCCAGAACCGGTATTGATATCAAAGATTTTTTTAAGGATACCCAGCAATAGGGTATGAGTAGATATTCTGGGTTCGTCAAGCATTCTGGCTATGTTTTGAGCCCAGTGCTAAGCAGGACCTGAGATAGGATGAGCTCATTTGACAAACTCAGTGCTGTGTTTGCATCATTGTAGACTGAGGTAAAGTTTTCATTTTTGCTGGAGAACACTTTTACAAGTATGTATCACAGTGTGTGTATGAGGGAGCAGTTCTCAATTTGAGTTTATCATCAATATGAAGTATTCTAATTATTCCAAACCAGGTTCCTAATCATAAACACCAACACTGCTGAGTCAATACAGAGCTGCGGAGATGGACATCCTGCCAATATCTCAGTTTAATTAACCACCAAGGTGTCTTCAAATGCACTCCAGAACATCAATGTTACACGTCAGTCTAGACCTTCAGGAATGTGAGAGCTCCCTCACTCTCACAGGTTCCCAAGATGGCTTTAAATAGCCTGTCCTACAAAGCTGAGACAGACAAGTGAAATATAACTGAGGGGTGAATCACATGGGATCTAATTTTTCTGCTCATGCTCTGTCCAGGGGTTGAAACTCAGAAAGTCACAGAGGTTAAGTTATTCACAATTTTGTGCCACTTGTACTCAATAAATGCAGTTAATCTATACTTGACTTGTTGACTTGTTCAGAGAATATCAACAACTTCTGGACTGGTTTAGGACTGAGCATTATCTGCACATACCAAGACTGACCACTGCTCGGCTTGTGATACAGCCAATATTTACTGTAGATTATATTGTATTAATTGAATCTGATCTTGTAAAAAAAAAAAAAAAAAGCTGTCTTGTTTTGAAATGTTTAAGTCTTGAATTGTTTAGTAGAGGACTTGCAACTTTCTTAGTGTTTTGCATTATTTTTTAAATATATATATTTTTTTTTACTTTTTTTTTTTTACACCTGTAAACTATTCACACAGTTCAGTTGCTGATTAACTGAAAGGATGGCAAGAAACTGTCATAGACCAACAGTTTACAAATGTTCCTTGCAGCTGATCATCTCACCAGGTCATTTCACTCTTGAGCTCCTACCCATTTACTTGACAGAGCACTAATCACCAGGTGGGTTGTGAAAATTTGTTTGTCACCTGCTGATTTAGTTTTATGAATGTTTGTCGGAGCCCTCCCTGAAACATTTTGTCCCAAAAGACTGAGTCAGTATCGCCTGCTGATACCACATGATCCGTTTGTGTCTCAAAACAAAGCTAAGACTGAATTGACCCCAACACTTTGCCTCCCTAAATGTCTGCTGCATGAAAGAAAAATGACCACTGCCATGTTGTTTTAGTACCACTAGACAATAAATAACTGCATGTCATGTTAAATTCGGTGAGAAAGATGAAGCTTGCCAAAGCTCTTAGCAGAGATAATTAGATGTATCAAGGCTGATGACTTATGCTTAAATAATATGTAGTATTTTTTTGCCAAAGAAATTGATGTAAAGCTCTGACTATAAATTAACAGCCAATTAAAGGATTATTTACATTTAATTGGCATAAGAGTACTTCATACAGTCACACTCTAATATTTCATTGGGCCGCTTTCAGCTTTGATGGCATGCATTTGCTGTGGCATTGTTTTGATAAGCCTCTGCAATGTGACATTTATTTCTGTTTGGAGATGCAATAATTTTTTGCCAAGATCTTGTATTGATGATGGGAGAGTTGCGCCAAGTCCTCTCCAGCACATCAAAGATTCTCAGGTGTGAAAATGATGTCTTATACTCCCTGAATCACTCTGACATTTTGACCCTGATGAATCCTGGCATCAGGGACAAAAACAATCACCACCTTCGATGTTTTCTTTGCTTGATGCATGCTAATAATTTGACCCTTCTGAAACAGATTAGCATCTTTTCCATGACCACAGGATGTCTTCCAACATGATTATTTAAGAAATGAGAAGCTCCCGACTGCATCAGTCAGGGTTAAATAACTTGTTGCCAGCTGAATCATAATCATCCATGCAATAATAATCCAGGTGGTGACTTTTTTTTTTTTTTGGACGGGAAATGTGTTTTGGATATTGTCTTCAATAGATGTTGGTGTCATTGGAACTACATTATGTGCTTGTATTGTTTTTGTTTCCCTCCACTCTGTCTTTAATTTCTCCTTCTTCCTCACCCCCTTCTGTCTTCCTCTTATCTGCATGCACTCCTTTCAGCCTTTCTCATCTTGTTCCTCACTGGCTTCTGGATGCAGGAGCTATTTTGTATTCCTCTCCCTGCTCTTCCATGTGCTTTATAACAAGGGAAGCAGGAATTAATTAATATCCTGATAGTGAGGCCTGAGAAAATGGGGAAAGTGAGCTGAAAAGAAGAGGAAATCTAATCAGATAGATCCAGCTTTTTTTTTGTGTATGGTGTCATGAGGGTTTTATGTATGCATGCCAATTTTTGTCCTCTATCTCCTCGCTTGCCCTTCCTCACTCATGTCTCCCAACTGTTCCTATTTATCTCTGTTTACCTAAAGCTATTCTTTACTTATCTTTAAATTCAAATTTAATTTTAAATTTCCAGATATTTTTTTCCTTCGGAGTTCTCATCTATCATTACTTCTGTCATTTTTCTGGCCATATAGTTTAGATTTCGTCTCCCCCTCCTCATATTGATATACTGATTAATAATTTTTCCCCTCCCTCCACCCCTTTTCCCCCCTCTCCCTCCATATTCTGTTTTCATTTGCATATTGAACAGGCAGCATAGTTTTTTGCTCCAAGCTAAATTGATGTCAAAATGCCATCTTCATGCCACAATGATTCAAATTTCTTATTTCCTTCTCTCTCAAATACAGACAACCCATTCCTTCCTCTGGGTCTCCATTTCTCACCTCCCCTTTCTGGGCTCCGTCTTCTTCTGCCTCTGTTTGCTGTCTAAAAACTGTCTAATGAAATTCATACAAAACAAGACACAAGGCTGATGCCTCCCCCATCACATTTTTTTCATATCCTCTTTTGCTCTGTTGAAATGATCTTTATTTTCGTATCCATCTGTCCTTCCTATGCATTGCTTTTGTCTTTTGCTTCCTCTCAATAGAACCTTTTTTTTTTTCAAGGCCCTATTCTTTCACTTTTACCCTTTGGTTTGTACTGTTGTCTTTGTTTGTGATTATCAATGTGTGCCTATTTCCTCTGTCCATGGGAAGCACTACCTCAGTTATGCTTTTCTACATTTCCAAGGTTGACTTGGAAAACATGTTGGCTGTATTTCCTGTTATTTATATGGACAAGGGTTTTTGTTGGTGTGTGTGTGGTAGTTGCGCAAACACATTGTAGACAAGAGTCTACATTAATTTTACTGAAATGAGAAATACATTTCTCCTTTGCTTTTTACCACTTGCCCCGGAGCCATCTTGAAAAATGTATTTACCAGAGACAGTGTTTGTGTGAACGCAAGTGAACCCAAACGAAAAGGAAAAACAGACACACACAAACATCCTGATACAGTGTAGACTCAGTTCACTAATGAAGTTATGAATTTCACTGTTCACTTCAAAAGAAAAAATGTTTTGCATTTCGAGACCACATGTGGTAGTTGGGGAAGGAGAGTTGGAGACAATGTAAGATAAAAGAACAAAAGGAGAGACAGAAGGAAAAAGGTTGGGACAAGAGAAGAGCAGGGAATTGGAATGAGGCAGAATATGAGCGAAACAAGCAGGATGAATATTAATAATAATAAAGAAGCAGGATTCAAACCACTTATTTCCAATCCTAACCTTTAAAATCTCTTCTGTACCTGTTCAATCTACCCCTTGTTCTCTTCCTCCCACCCCAATTTTTCAAACTTACCATTATGTTCATCTTATCTTAACTGACCATTTATAATCACAGAAATATTTTGACTTCATTTCTTTTCTTACTTAGTTTAATAAGGTTAGCTGCCAGTCACATATCGGTCCATCATGTCATCGAGCCACAGTGAGACATAGCTAATCTGCTCTGTCCAAATATAGGTGAATCTGCTTCCTGCCACCTAATCTCTTGCCTTTCTCTTTTTACTTTCTCTTTCTCTGATTTACGGTCTCCCATCCTTAACCCGAGTCATTTCCTCTCCCTTTCTCCCTCCTCAGCTCAACATGGCGCCCCCCACCCATCTCTTTCATCCCACACTACCAACATGGCGCTCTTATACCTACATTCTTCCTTCCCATTCACATCCCAACACCTCTGCCTCTGCTGTCCACATTTGCTCTCTTGGATCCCCTCTTTCACTTTGTTCCTTTTGTCCTTCTGAGAGAGGCTAAATCCAATCTCCTCTCACTCCCACTTTTGCCACTCACTCTTTTCAGTTTTGGTATCTAACATTTTATCCTCTTCCATGCTCTCTGCAGTTTTTCTCCTCACTTCATTTCTTGCTCTCTTGCCTTGAATTGGAGATGTATAGCTGTCACCTTACCTTTTTTTATTTTTTTTTATTTATCTCTGTCACCTTCATCCCTGCTGCTCTTGAGACTAGAGAAGAATATAATCTTTACCTCCCTGCCTATATGTCTTATTTCCTTTTCTTAAAAATTTATCACTTATAACCAAAAGAAGCCTTTGTCTTCTCCTCCCTATGCTTCCCCCCCTCACCTCTTAGTTCTGAGCACAGTGCCATCTCCTTCTCCTTTGTTAATGAGCTCTGAGTGAAATGACTAAAAAAAAGATATGCAATTACTACTCAGCCTTCATGGTCCTGGTGTGTGTGTGTGCGTGTGTGTGTGTGTGTCTGTATACACATTTGACAGATTGAGACGGCTTTTGTGTGCTTGCTGCTGAATGTGATTTGTGTGTGTTGGACCTTCAGATAATGTGTGTTTTATATCCTGAGTTTCTAGTGACTAGTAGCTAATGTATTTTCCATGTACTGTAATAATTTGTATCTAGAGGGGGGTAGGTCATGCATATCTGTGGTCTATAAAGGGGCAATATGATGAGTGCTTTCTTGGATGTATGCATATACATTTTTATGAACTTATTTGAGCTTTGATGGGGGGAGGGCTTTGTGTGTGTTTGTGTGCACAATGGTGCTCTCCCCACTGTCAAAGGTCAGCACTTTTTACATCCTGTGCCCTGATCTTCTCAACCCTGGTACTATAACCTGCTGAAATCATGGCAGACAAAATAATTACATTTTAATGAAACCTTCATTGCACTCGACACTAGAAACGACCTGCAGTAATTTTCATTTTAAAGGGTAATGTACCTTTTTGCTTTGAAATGCATATCCATCCGTCACCTGTATGGAAGCATACACCCTCTTTGATCGGCGTAACAGGGGTAAAAAATATGATGCATACTTTTTCCTTGTCCAACTAAATACACTGCCAGTCAGAAGTTTGAACGGCCTTTCCTTTTCATTGGAATGAGAAAGTGTGTCCAAACCTTAACATTTATGTGGGAGTTAGGTAAAACCATATATATGAACAAATTTTCCAAATGCTCTGGTCATTGTTGCTTTCACAAGACAAAGCTTCAGTATTCCCTTTGAGCAGTCTTACTTATTCAGGGCAGTCTGGACATCAGAGCATTACACTATCAGAAGGGGAACAGATGGTTTTGTCACACCAGGGTTAGCTGGTGTGTGTTTACTTAAGTATGATGAAATAAGTGATTTAAAAAACACAAGAAAAAAGAAGAAGAAAAAAAGAAGGTTCAAGTGCCAATGATTTTGAAACTCCTGCAGGTACTGGCGGTAATGGTAAATGTGGTTTAATATTACAGGTCACAGAACTCTGTGGGAAGTAAAAGAAACCATCACAGTTGATCTTTGCCATTATTCTCTGAACAAGTGTGTGATTTTTAAGATGTAAATATAACTTCTTTCTGCTTTTCCTCGTTGTTAGAAATGTGGAAAAGAAAGATGAAAACATTAGCATAATTATATTCAAGTTACATTGTGTACTCATGACATTATTGCCAAATTTTGTCTGGAAACAGTTGCCTGTTGGAAACTATTTCAAGACTCTATAAAGGTCTTCAGCAAACAAAATGTAATTTAGCGTTTGTAAAACAAAAATGGGAAAGGGAAGAAATCCTAGCTATAGCAGATGAGGAGTGGGAGAAATTATGTGAGCTACAATGGAAAACTTCAAGTTCACCTCTATAGATAGTTCTGTTGGAAAATCCTCATTAGGTTTTTCATCACCCCGGTGCAAAAGAGACATTATAACCGGATCGTCCAACTGCTGGAGGAAGAGTGAGTTCTCTGAGGCAAATCATTCATATATTCTGGTGTTGTCCTTTATTGATCTCCTTCTAGCGAGAGGTTCATAAAATTCTGCAAAAAGTATTCCAGGGGGATATTCCATTTAAACTAGAGTCCCTGTATCTGGGAGTTTTGCCAGCACATTATGTTACTACTTCTGATGGTTATTTATTAAGTACTGCTGGCAGGAGAGCCATAACAGGGAAGCGGTTAAGACCGGACATACCTCCAGTTGTCCAGTTGATGACTGGCTTGGCATTATTTTTGAAATCTTTAAAATGGAGAGAATCACTTTTCTGGTTAGAATGCAACAGAACAAGTTTTTGCAAAGAAGAGAAAGATTGGTAGTGTGTATTTCTCCTGAATGTCCATCATTTGTGTAATAGAATTTCTTATCCCATGTTTTTTTTCCCCCACATTTCTGTTTTGAAGTGAGCTATAATATAAGGTGGGTACACTTCCAGCTCTCTAGTTCCAGTTATTAAGTTCGACTTCTGTTTTTTGTTTCCCCCCCACAGTTAAAACACAGCTTTTGTTTTAGTATTGGCCTGTAATTGCTTCTGTAGCAGCATTTCTAAATTAGATGCACAATATCTTGTTTTAGCTATATTTTACATAAGGCATCCTTGGTGAGACTTTGTAATCATCAAATTGTATAGATGGACCTGTCAAATTTCAATAAACAGAGAATTTCAAAGAAAAACAGTTTCCTGTTGGAGAGGAGTAGCATCAGGATGGAATTTAACATTTGCATCAGAGGATACATATGTTCATGACATTGACCTGGACTTCAGATGAAAGAGTTTGGCCTTCCTCTAAACATAAGATCACTTAAGGATGTCATTTTAATATTCATATTATGAGGTGCCCCCAAAAATGGAACACTGAATAGTTTCTGCAGCTTTCACAGTAATATAGAATTTTTACAGGATATGTCAGACAGGGAAGAATTTCCACTGCCTACTCAAAATAAGGCCCATCAGGTGCTGCTATGAAACATTACTAAAATAGTACTGACAGGAATGTAGCTGGGGTTCAGCTATTGACAGTTTGGACCTTTTTATTTCGTTCTGCAGTTTAAAATGTATGCTGTAGCGAGTTGGTGAGCAAAGATTTCATCAAAGAAAAAATCTTAGAGATTTACAAGCACACGAGAACCTCAAACAAGTTGTTGCCCAGACAGGACAAAATGCAAAATAAGACTGACTGTGAGGAAGAGAAGATACATATTTTCTATGATACTTGAGGATTTACAGTTTTCCTTTAGATAGCCAGAGATCAAATATAAACCTTGCATGCATTCAGAATGCCTAAGCAAGGCAAAGGCACAACTGGCAAGCAGTCGGAGATGCCAGGCACAAAAATAGACATACAATGTTGGTCTTGGCATTTTAGTATTGTCGGAAAAAACTAAACAAAACACATTCACACCTTTGACACATCCGAACCTTAAAGGAAGGAAAAGCAATGCTGTTATTTTTAAGTAAAATAGAAAGCCAAGCTACACAGATTATGTGATATGATTTTAAAAATTTGTACAAATTGAACATTCAGAAAAGGAGCTAAGACTTGCCATGAAGTATATCTGGCTGACTTCCCCGGGCTCCCACTATATCAGGAAAAAGGAGGCAGCTTTTCCACTGTTCCACTTGATTTGCTGTAATGTGATTATTCCTAATTTATCAAGCTTTCACTACCAAACCCAAATATCAGCCTTAATGACAAAGGCCTTAAGGCAGGTCCAGCACTGTTACCTAATATAATATTGAAGCTCAGTAATGGAGAGGGTCTCTGAAACGAAATCTAGTTTTAAAATATTATTGAAGTTTATATTGTGCCTGATGTTTTTTCCAAAAATAAATTCCTATCTAATCAAGTTTCCACCAGCTAATTGACATAATGCAAACATTGAGACATGTCGTGAATAAATGCAGAAGCTGATTGAATTAAAACTCCATTTATAGTAGAAAAGTGAAATGCATCTGGAATATGTGGTCCTTCAATAATGTTTCGCCCTTTTTTGCTGTCTCTGACTCATAATCGATTTGATAGCGTGGAATTATGTTTGTCACACTCTTCGAGATCTATAACTGTTCCTTGTAAACAGACAAAATCAAAACGTCCTCAAAAGTAAGTCCATAATATAGTCCATTTCTCTTTTTAATAACAATGCCACAGAAAAATCATTTTCCCTATATTTCCTTACATTTACAGGACCCAGTTGTTCCGATGACTATCAGTTCTATGTGTAAACAAAAAAATTTTTGTTTTTTTTCTGAACTCCTACATCCTTCAACAGGATGCTTATAAAAATGCTTATAGATTTCTTCAAATAATTGCTTATTTTCTGCAAACAGATTCAATTTCAATTGGCATGACATGCAAATGCAAGTACATTAAGGTAAGTGGTGGATAAATAGAAGCTTCTAATGCTTTACTACTATTGGAAACATCTCAAATAAATGTCAGCGTTGTGGAGTTTATGTATACAAATGTACATCTCTTTCCACATGTATGGGGATGTATGGAGGTATGAACTACTGTACGCCAGTATTGACACATGGCCATTATTTAATTCAGCATCTTACTGGATCATTCAGTGGCACTAACTATGTTATTCCGAGTCATTTTTTGCTCTGAATCAAATTCTGATCTGTACTTGTGGTGACATTAAGTTGAGCCTTTCTCTGTATGGATATTTCAGGTCAGTCCTCTTCCATGTCACTGGTTAATCTTTTCTGCTCTCTAACATAGCCAGAGTTTAGTTATTGTCATGCTTTTTGAAAACCATAATGACCATTTGGTGCTGTGCATTTTCCTATCCTCTACTTTGCGGAAGGCATATCGCTGTGATTCTGTGTAGTTGGACTCTACTCTGGAAGAGGTTTTATTCTGTAACTGGCTGTGCTCATGGGAAACTGTTACTGCGGGCTCTTTCATTTGTCTGATTGAAATTAGTGTACAATAAATTTCATAAACCCTGCGGGTCCTCATTTAGTCAGTGCTTATATTTAAAATGGGGAGAGTTGTATAAGGCACCCAAATGAATACACCAAAAAACTAGCTCAAAACTGATATCTAGTACAAGAACAACCCATTTGGTGCCCCGACACCAAAAAGTTGTCTCCTGGTCCCGAAAATGTTCACTTATCTCATTTGTTACTAATCCAGGTATATATGCAGAAGATGAAAGGACCACCATCTTTGTGAATAGGGACCCAACGTAACACCTAAATAAGTTGTGTTGTATGTTTATTACTTTAAATTTTAGATATTGGTCTCTCAATTTCAGTTTTTCTGTTCCATCAATTTCCATGACTATATAATGAAGCGCTTAGTGAGGGAATGACAGAACAAATAAATGTTCAAAGAAATTCTCCTATCACGTTTCAGCTTCAGTTATTCTTATCATTGCTTGTTTCATTTTTGATTTGCAAAAACAAGCAGGTTACTTAACTCCCAAGATATCCAACTCAACTCTTCACATTTCAAACAAGACTTCTCATACGCAGTATGTTTTAAAACCCTGAGAAGCTTGACCCAATGAAGGTTATTTCCTATTATTATTATTGTTTTCTCCTTTAAAATGTTTTTGGGTAAATGGGAAGAGGTAGCAGTGAATGACGCCAACGGGAACCTTGTAGCCTCCTGTCGATGGGCCACTGGCGCCCCACTAGTTACTATTCTTAAATCTGGTCAAAAACTGGTGTCCCATTTAGGCAAGTGCTGAGAATCTTAACTAACCTATCAGTTATAAAATGTCTAATTTCATCTAAACCTTTTATTATTTAAGGGCAGGAACATAGCTGTCCTTTTTCAAAAATACAAATATTTTCATTAAACAGTAACAAAATAATGACACTAATGCTGGTCCAAGTTATCAAGTGTGGATCTGCTTTCTCCACCAACACATTTCACACCAGGCTGATGCATAATTGTCCTTCTGTTTGGCCAGAATGTGGATCTCAGTTAATTGAGACATTAAAGAGACAGAAGCCAAGACGGTGTCCAATATCCAGGCTTGCTTGCTAATGTGTGTGCCGTCTGTCTTTTTCACCCCACAAGGCACAGTGGCTTCCCAGTTATGAGTGTGTTAATGTTTGGCACCGGGTGGATGCAGCAACAGAATTATGTATCCACATCTACTGTGTCACTTTACTGCTGCATTTGCGTTGTCCCAAAAACGATAAAGACAAAATACCCTGATATATTTTGGTAAAGCATTGGACTGTGCAAGGTCCTAAAGCTTTAGCGTCATTTTCCTGCATACAGATGATGCAAAATTTATGTTCAGGGTTACAACTCATGGAACTTGGAGAAAATAATTGTCCTTGTCTCAGATTTAAATTTGTTCTACCAATAGATAGTTATTGAATAAAAATTTGCATAGCATACTTTTCTTCTTCCGTCTATGGATCATGGTTTGCATTTGTTCGTGGATCAAAATGCATAAAGATGTGTGCGAATGAAATGTACTGTATATGCAAATTTGTATCATGGCTGTATTGAAAGAGGGAGTTCTGATTTTCATAGGCGTTTCCAATCACTGTTTTAAAGTTATCAGTAAAGCAGAATGAAATGAGGTGTACTGATTTCATCCAAGTGAATCAGAGTGGTTAGAAAGGAAAATGTGTATTTTTGTGCATCATTTGTATTGTAAAGACTGAAGAAGTTACTTAGTGATCAGTGCACAAACATTTGACATCTACCCCATCCTGGTTTGGAATGCTTATGTTGTTTCTGAATAAATTTCCTCATTTCTTAATAACTTTGTTTAAGCAGAAGAAATTGCTCTCTGTTGGGCGTTAAATCAACGTGTTCAGCCTATCACCTCTGTCTTTTTAACAGCGTGGACCTGGTGCATGCCCAGCTGCATGTGTGTGAGGGCCGCAGCCTGCCACAACTGGGCCTCAAACAAGACAAGATCAGGGTGAATGGCTGTGCCATCCAGTGCAGAGTGACAACTGAAGACCCAGCCAGAGGCTTCCAGCCTGACACCGGCAGGATCGAGGTAGGCGCTATCGAAAATCTGAAACAGTCATTCCTGATCAGTGACAGCCATGAAGACAAATCCTGACCAACTTTGATCATGTGGCAGGTTTCCTCAGTGATTTCAGGAGCTGTTCTCTTCCCTCTCCCTCTTTCTTCTGTATGTTACTGTTTTCAAAATCAGAAATTGCTGTTGGAAAATCAAGTTCAATGTTACCATGGCCACCTAAACATTGTACATGGCAAGATTTGAACACGATTTTAACAAGATTCGTGTTGAGCAATCACATACATCTTTTCTCTGAGACCAAATCACTGTCCATTTTCAACCTTAAGTAGTAAAATGGCCAGATCCCAACTGCTGCCAGGACTTATTATGCAACATAAATGAAATGTCGGCAGCTTCTCCCACTAGTCCATATGTCATAAAAATTGTCTTACAAAGGAACATGGCATAATTTCAGAGCACCTGTCAAATATAGATTCCATTTTTCATGTTCAGGCTTCTGAATGCAGAATATCATTAGTGCTTGAAAGTTCAGGTTTTATATGTTGGTATTTCCTTCTGAGTGTGTGAGTGAGTACTGTATGTGAACATGAGCACGCAGTCATAGCTGCAGAGATCACTCAGCGCTTCAATTATACATCTATCACATATTTCATACAGTAGTATCAATTTCTGCAAACCAATGCATCACTTTATGGAGCATGTGACATGATTTCTCTGTATGCAGGTGTATTTCCAGTTGACTGAATGAGTGTGTGTTCCTCATCTCTCTGTGACAGGCTGCAGCTGCGTATATATGCATTACTTCCGAAAGCTTATGTTTTTTTTATTTTGTTTTTTAATTCTTGGTACTTTTATTGAGATTTTGTCCTCGTGTCTTTTTTAAGAGGACCAATGGTTTTCTTTGATGGTGTTCACATATGAGAAGACCCAGAGGTCACTATAGGAGTGCTTTGTGTAACCAACCACAGGCACGTACCCTGTATATCTATACACAATATATGCCATTGCTCTTCGTGACCGTGCAAAATCTCCCTCCTGTGGATGAGGTCTGATGCCTGGACACATTTTACTGTCAGGTCCTTTTGCCCTTCACCATACACAGTGATCCACTCACCCCCTTCTATTTTTTTCTATTCTCTTTCTTTAATCTTTTATGCCCATTCTCAGTTGACTTCTATGAGCTGTGATAGTGTCAGAAAGGGCTCTACAAATAATTAAATGCTCATGAAAGCCAGCTTGAATTAAAAAAAGGTGTTTAATTGTATTAAAACAGCTATTTACCAGAATGAAAGCAAATCAAGACATTTGTTCAGGATAATGATGAGCAATAATGTTGGGTTTGACCTCAGAAGAGCACAGCGTTTAGAAAGCCTTGTGGGCCGAATGACTTTGGCTGGGTTCTGTTTGGTGTGTAGCTTAAATTCTACTAAATGTGGGAGGAATCTGCTCAAGGGAAAAAAATAGAAGCACAGAAAAACTAAAAAAAACAAAACAAAAAACAAAGAATGTAGTGTGACATTTACTTTTCTTCAATAACATGTCAGAAATATTTAGCTCAGCGCTGCACAGTCATAGACAAAGGAAGTTCAACAGTGTTATGATACTGCTGTCTGCATGTGAAATTTTAGCGTGATTTTCAAAACTACAAAATCCTGTAGTTCCTGGTTTTCTCCATGAAGCTTTTCCCGAATGCTGTGAATAAAATACTGCCAATACTGCTTCATGGCTTTACGACGTGGTTTTCGACTTGTTGGATGTGATGTGATTCGATTCGATTTGCACGGGTGACTCTCCAATCAAACAAATCATCTGTCTCCTGGTTCTGAGTAAGCGCGAGAAAAGCACTATTGTGTTGTGCAATTGAATTTGACCTAATTAATTTATCTCCCAGGGGCAGTTGCTGTAGTTTATTAACAATTTTTGTAGCTGAATGATCAAACCAAATATATTTTTGAGCCTGGATATATCACTACCTTTAGTTCAACAAACGTAGTTTCACGCCTGACTTGCAGAAGCAAGTAAAAAAAAAAATCCAAAATATTTAAATAACATTCCCATTATGAGGTATTCAAACTTTCAGTGCATAACTGCTCACTGTAAAAATCACGACTTGCACTATACAGTGCTTTTCAGTTAACAGTCTCTGCAGCCATTGAGTAGTTTGTAACCTTTACACTTCAAGGACTCTGCCTTGTTTTCCCTGTAGTTTTTCTCTCCAGACATCTCTGCATCATTTGATTCTTCCCACCCACTTATCACTTGTCTTTAAATAATGTACAGTCTTTTCCAAATCTTTACCTTCCTCAGCCCAATTGCTCTCTTGTTTGAGCCCTAGAATCTCCTTCTTCCCAGCCTCCCTTCCTTCCTTTGCCGTGCTGCACTATTTATAGTCGTAGGTGAGCTATGAAACGTGTTAAGAGAGCAACAACCATCTCAGCACCATCACTGTGTAATATGAATGAACCACACTAAATTAATATAGAATAACATGGGTGTGGAATGGCATGTTAGAGGGACAGATAAATAAATGATATCTTGGGACCTTTGACAAGGTCAGGTGGGGAAGGAAATGAGAACGTGGTTATGCTTTGGCCCCTAGAAGTCTAGGGGAATTTGGATGATCAGTTAGTGTTGCTAAGGTTACTCCTTGAAAGGGTGGACAGATGTTTGAGGTTTGAAGCAGCAACATGGAGTTTAAACTGAAGCTGCCACCTGCTCTATTGGGTCAGTTTGTGAAAGAGGAGTTGTGTGTCAGCAAGACAGGGCAGGAGTCGTAAATTGTACTGGAAATGCACAGCTAGCTGTTTAGAGCAGAACAGAAGGAGGGATGGTAAATTGGGTGTTAGGGTTAGAAATCAACAAAGAGTGAAATGGATTAATGAAAAGGAACTTTTTTTTACTTTAGTTATGGACAGTTGACTGCTTAGTGTGGATAAAACAGAACCAAGCACTCAATGGCTCAAACTGATAATGGTTACACCTTTTGTTTCATGTTTCTGATTAACATTCTGTTCTTGAGGAAAAAAATATAAATGGAACCGGCATATGAGGAAAATGTAAATGTACAGAATGGAAAATTACGAGGATACGAGAGCAAACGAGGTACGGTAGACTGTGTGCACTGACAGAAGTAAAACAATGTTCATAACAACCATTACTCAGTTTTTCCTTCTCAGCCACAATTGCAGCGTTTGTGCCCCGTGCTGTTATTTTGTTTCTGCATTATGACTATCTCCTGCTGCTCATTGCAGTGCAGGCAGTTTTCTCTTCTAAGCATGTTTAGACATATTTGGTAGTAAAACTATTTCTGATTCTGCTTTTTGATAATTGTTTTTCAATCAATTTACACAGAGTTCAGTGTTAACCACAACATTAAAGTTGTCAACTGATAAAATCAAATGCTTTACTAAACCAACCCATCTTAAGGCACACTTTGTTCTGGAGCCCTTAATTTATCAAATTGAAAGGGGCATCGTTTGAGGAAAAAACTATATTTTCAGCCTCAGATGTCATAAAGCTTCAGTATTAACCACACCTCACGTATTATCATTAAGAGATAAGTGAGGCAGCCACTGCGATACAAATTCGGAGTTAGAACATCTTTCTCCTTACTTGAGTGTTCTGATGGGCCGATAATGGATTAACAGCTTCTTTTTGCTCATCACTACCAGGTCTACCACAGTCTGTATTTAATCTTTTCACAAGTGCCTGAACAATGTCCTGTCTGTTTACAGTTTGAATGCCTACCCCGCCTATGTACTGACACGTGTTCACATAATTACAAATTTTATGCTTGACAGTTACATTTAAACATCAAGTCTGACTAATTGATGAATGAATTTTAGTGGACATTTCGAGGAATGGGAAAGAAGAATATCTAAAGCTTTGCTCCTGCTGAGCCTTGGATGTGATGTAAATCATATGAGAATATCTCCACTTGTCTTTTTCATGACAGCATTTCAGTGAAAATTCGCTGACTTTGGGTCATGGCTCAAGTTAAGTACTCATGTGTCACGTTCACAGCTTTTGCGTTTGTACTTGAAATCAGGTGTAGTAAATATTTACACCTTCATATGTGAATCCATGTATCAGAGTAAACTCAACAGAGGGTTTAGGCAAAATACAGGGGAAAAGTGACTGAGGTGCCAGGTGGTGGATGGGGGAGGAAGGGGAAGAGAAGAGGAGTGATGGATGTCACAGCAGCCCTACTGACAGAATGACAGCGAGGGATGGACTGCATGCTTTGGGATAAAGCAGTAGGGAGGGAAGTGGAGGGGGAGAGTATTAATCCAGCACCTTGACATTTTGTATTTTAATCTATTCTTCTTCAGCAGGCACTTGTCACCTTCGATGTATCCACCACCGTTTTGGCTGTTATCAGTTTAGCTTTGTGAAGTGTGAGGCTGGTTCTCAAGAAAAACCTTTATTCCCATATTCTGATAAGTGGATGATAAAGAAAATCTACCTAAGCCCAAAATCATGTTACTTCTGTGGGGTAAAGATGGGAAAAATGGCTTTGTTGAATCTGGCAGGAAAACAAACTTAATTTGATATTTCAATACAGTTTAGTGAATGAATAGGATGAGACTAATACTTCCCTTTGTCTATAGCTATCAGCATCAACAGGACAGCAGTGATCACCCTTTTACTCCTTCATCTAGCTAGCTGTTGATCATTAGTATTCATTTATTATTAATCTTTAGTCACAGATGTTTCCATTTATCTTGTTCCACCACGGCCAACTCATTTTGGATAAAGTGCCTAATTTAAAGGGAAAAAAAAACCAAACCTCTTCCTTTTTAACTGTTATTTCACCAATTGTCATTGTCATCTCATTACTTCTTTACCCCAACCCCCCCATCCATGAATTCATAGCCTCCTAACATCCCCACCATACTCCCTTCCTCTCATTTTCTCTGCTCTACTTCCACTTTTCCTCGTTCCACCTTCTCTCTGCATTGAAAGTGGGGGGGAGGCCAAATGTAGCTTTTCCTCCCTTCTCCCTTTATTATCCATCTGCTGTTCCTCATCACTTTGTTTCACTTCCTCACTTTCCTCTTCCCCATGTTGCCTGTGTTTTCCCTCCTTCCTCCTGCCATCTGCTTTCCAGTGGACAATATTTGATACCATTCATAGCAGCTCTGTTTTAGCTACAGAGGTATGAAAATTCTTACTCCAGCAGTATTGGTAGCCTTGAAGCAGCTACAAGATGCTGCTTCTTCATCTTCCCTCTTCTTTAATTTCCTTATCTATCCAAATTTGAATATCCAAAAAGAAGCTCTCATTCCACAATGCAGCCCATAAATCAGTTTTCTTACTCTCCCAGATCTGTCTTCCAGTGCAACTCAGATCTGTCTTTCTATTTCCTACCCCCCCCCCAATGCTTTTTCTTGTTTGTTTCTTTTATTGGAACACATTTGCATGCCTCACTCAATGTGTTAATAATACATTTTACAATGACGCCTCTCTCTCTTGCTGTGTGTGTGGGTGTGTGTGTGTAAGCTCGTCTATTTCTTTGTGTGCACGCCCCGTCCTCCAAAGAAGAATTTCTAGTTTGGAAATAGGTTCAGTCCTAATTAGAGGAAGAGCGTTCGTCTTGCTTTGCACATCATCATAAACACCTTCATTTGCACACATAAACATCCAGCCCCCCATGTTGGTTCCTATTGACGGCAACAGGATTTGTCTCCATTATCTTTCATTTTATTATTTCCCATTAATAAACCCATCAGTCACCAATATAATTGGTGGTGGATGACCCTGGAGTGTTTTGTTATTGCAATGATGTTGTGACATCCAAAGCAAGTTTCATAACCCGTGTGTCTACTGAGGGTCAAACTATCTAAATCCAGTCAAATTCTGGCACTATCAACCAAACTTAGTTTGGCTCTGTACTTGTTTTTTAGGTGCATTTCAAGAAGACCAAACAATCACGCAGTAAGTCCTCTCCCATAATGTGGAGCAAATGTTCTCTCTCGCCTTGTTTCTGTATGTTGGTCAGAAGTCAAGTCAGGTCAAATGACACAAGACATTGTGCTATGTACCACATGGCTGTCAAGAAAATGAGTTTGGATTTGGTTATAGTAAAGACAAAGGGTTGGCACTGTCCGGTGAAGTTCATCTTTTTTTGAGGGCTTTCTTTCCCAAAAGCCACTTACCAAATTTTTTTTGTCCTCAGCTGAACCAAATGTATGGAGCGATCGATCTTTCCGTTCCCTCAGAATATGATTTTCCTCGTTAAATCCCTCTATACTGCGTAACCATGCCAGATCATGCGGACATCATGCGTGTCGCCAGACACTTCTTACTGGGGCTTGTGCTCCGGTAAACACGTGCAGCACTACCCTTTAAAATTCCAGTGAAATTTCATGAATGAGTATTTATCTTCACAGAATAATCTCCATACCCCTGTGCTATGACTGACGCGTCTAGGAGTAGTTGACAGCTCGTGTGACAGCCCACCCTGGCCTAATAGGATTGCAGCAAAATCACCAGATTTTGACAAGGGAAACACAAAACACAATCACTTTTAAAACTATGCTGCATAATCACTGAATGATACCCATTACTGGATTATTTTATACCATACCACGTACTTTTGTCTTAAGATTCCTTTTCTATGAAGGACTTGATTGTTTTTGAATTAAAAAAAAACTTTGTTCGTTCATGTGAATTTAAATACGTATTCACATAGGCTACCATCACCATAGTGCATTTTTATGTTTGAGTGGCATTAATATAGTGAGACTGTGTGTGTGCGCGTGTGTAAGTGCGTTCTGGTGATGTGTGTGTGTGCGCAGTGAGGTGTCTCAGTGGGGGCCTGTGTCCCTGTAAAGCTGTAGGCCTAGACCAGACTCTCTGCATTTGGCATGCATCCACCTGTCCCGAGTACAGTAACTGGTCACGGATGAAATTGATGGCATCCTGCACATTACCGTAATGCTTTATTCTGAAGAGACCTCGTAATCTGAGGATGCGTTTAAATTTGCTTTTACTGATAACATAACCATGATGGTTGAGCAGTACTACTATATCAGTATACTAAGTTCCAAGCTCAAAGTAAAATTCAATTAGCTGATTTACACGGTCCATAATTCAGCCAGCATTTCTTCAGCAGCAGCTGAACGGACACGCAAATGGCCTCGTAGGATATAGGGAAATGGGGAAAATCATATTACAAAGGAACGAAGATCGATCCAAAAAAATGTTACTAATAAATCAACAAAAATGCGAAAGCACAAAAGGAAATCTTCTAACAAGCAACAAATATATAGAAAGACGTAATGTAGACAGCTTTAGGAGCGACACACTAGTCACATCCCGCCTTGTTGACTCAGGTAACATTCAGGACCCTGACCAGGTGTCAGAGCACCAGAATCACACAGACCTGCAGGTGGGAGAACCACCAACACGGCAGTCACAGCCACACACAGTTGTGTGTAATTTCTGAAGAAACCAACTTTTGACCTTGAAGGCCGTGCATGGAGAACCCTCAACATGAACAGGCTTACACCTACTGTGTCTGTGTGTGTTTGTGTGAGAGAGAATATCATTTTTTGTTTCTGTATATAACCACATGTTTTTTCACATAATCTCTGGTCAAATCTCATCCATTTTTGTGTGGAATACATGGCTCTCCTCTACCCTCTGTGCTATTCATTGCCATGGTGATTGAGCTCAAATTAGCCCAGAATTTTATGAAATGACATTTCATCCCTTTCCTCCATTAGTGCACCCTCTACTCAATTTACTGCTCATGCATTTTGTGCTGTTGTCCAATTATGGTCTTTTTTTTTTTTTCCCCCACGGTTCCCTCTTCTGTTTTTCTTTCATATATATAATTTCACATATCAAAGTAGTCCAAAAAAAAAGATGACCAATATTATGCAGGCTCAGTATTTTAGTTAAAAATGCTTTGCATTTGTGGGTCAATACAGCAGAGCTAGTTTTCCTTCTGTATTTGCATTCAGGACACTCTAATGTGCTTAACACCAAAATCTATTGTCATTCAAAGACCAAAGCTTATTGAAAATTGGGAAACACGCACGATTGCGTTCTCTGAAATGCTCGATCATTCTCAATTTTCAGTTTAGCTGATCCTTGTTCGACATGTCGTGAAGGAAATCCCAACCATCACAGGCGGTCAGTGTGATAGATTTGCAGCACGTCGGAAGCAGAGTAGCAGTAGAAATGTTCTGTTTCATATTTTGGAAAATTAGAAACAAGATAAGTAATGATTTTTGGGATCCTTTTTGTCACTTGCAGTGATCCAGAACAAGTGTCGACTTTGAATACTGTAGCCCAGCACAAACCTACTGTAACAAGAAAATAATTTCAAATGTTAAGACATAAGTCAACAATTACATGGCCTGAAAAATCCACTGTTTTGCTACTACTGGATGCCTACATTTCCCTTGGGTAAAGGGTTAAAAATAGATGGAGATGGAAACAAAAAATAAAGCAAGAAAAAAAAAGATGACAATTAAACAGAATATACTGTTTTGAAAAGATGTGTTTTAAGAGCTGATTTAAAAGATAAAGGAGTCAATATTTCAAAGGTGTGAGATTGAGTTCCCGAGGCAAGGGGCAGACCAGCTGAATGCTCTGGATCCAAAGGAGGCCAGACTGGCCGAGGGAACACTGGGGTGAATTGAGGAAAAAGATTTGAGCAAGCAGGAGGGTGCACTGATGTGAAGTAGGAGCTATAGGATGGAGCAAGGTTGTGGAGAGGTTTTAAAAGTGAGAAGCAGTCTCTTGAAACCAATCCAGAAGTGGATGGGGGCCAGTGGAATTGCTGAAGAATAGGAGTGATGTGATCAGTAGACGGGATTCTGAAGATGATATGACCAGTGAAATTTTGGACTAGCGGGGGTTTATGGACGGATTTGTATGGAAAACCAAAGAGTAGGGAGTTAGAAAAGTCAATATGGGAAGCAACCAGGGAGTGACTGAGATTAGCAGTGGTGTTCGAGGTTAGCAAAGCGTGGAGGCGATTAATGCTGTGTACATGGAATTTAGCGGACCGGGCAACATTATTGATGTGAACATGAAAAGATAGATTGGAGTTGAGGATGACACCCACACTCTTCACCTGGGAGGAAGGGGAGACAGAGAAATGGTCAATAGTGAGGGGAAAAAGTGGATAAGGTTGATTTGGTGCCAGTAAGTAAAATTTTATAGGTGTGATGCAGCCATTTGTGTTAGTAAATAAAATGAAAATCCACTGCGTTAATAAGTGATCAATGGATTGTTGAGATAATGTTGGACAAACTGGTATAAGTATTTATCTAGTTACTGGCATTCATTTTTTTTTAAGAAAAACAAGTCAAGATATTAATATTCTAGGTACCTACATTTGTGTCACTGTTTAGACAAGTCATTTCCTCAGATGGATCCCCAGGGCAGAGATTGCACAGCATCAGTGGTTTTAAAAAAAAAAGAGAGCTCAAGTGAACAAAGTGCAGAAGTTTGTGTGAATGTAACTTGTGAGATTTTAGCAGTCTCTGAAATTCACAGCAGCATCCATTTCTCTTTTTTACAGTAAGAACCAAATTTTGTGAAAACAATACAGAATTATATATTATATTAATAAAATCTAATGTGCATCCTTTCTGAATGACAAAAACACTATCATCTTTCTGTTTGCTTTTGTCTTTTTTTTATGCATAAATGCTATTAAAGGTCATGAAGTCATGACAAGGTTCAGATGAATCCTGTTCTCATGTGTGCAGTATCGGGTTGTGAGGTTATAAATTCAGAAAGGTCTGCAACACACACAATGTTTTCATTTTTAACTCCACTACAGAAACCAGACACAATTCTGTCCATATTTAATCTCAGTTTAATGCCAAGTACAGTAATGTGTGACCTATTCTGTTCTCTACCGCATGTTTGTCCTGCTGCATCTCTATTATCTCCCTCTCCCTTTTCTCTTGAGCTATTTCCATCTGCCCTGCTCACTTCCTGCTATTCCTCCTATTTTTTGTCTGTTTATCTATGTTGGCTAGACTTGTGTCTGGTACAGTAAATGTGCAGAGCATACATGTAGGTATATGTTGCCATGTGCATATGTATGTTTGTGTGTGTCTAATAGAATTTCCCTACTATGGACAAGCCTCATCCCAGTCTCATATTCATGTTTGACCTGATCCACTCTCTCCAAACATTCTCATTTACAGTTCCTCCTGTTTTCATTTTCTATCTTGTCTGTCTCTTCCAACCCCCTCCCCAATTTCATATTTTCCTCTGCTCCAGTTTTCTATGTAGTTATTTACTAATTCTCTGCATTCCCGTGTTCCCTCGTGTACCATTGTCTGTTTGCGCCTCTCCCTGAGCTGTTAGTTGATTTGTTTTTGCAGCTTGAAATTCCCTTCCATGTTTTCTTTCACCCTATTTTCAAATGTTTGTCTCCTATCTATTTCTTTCCTCTCCCCTCTGGCTTCCCTGATTTTTACCTCTCTTGGTTTGCTCCTTGCTCCTTCCTCATGTTGCTGATTTGTTTTTGAAGGTCTCCTTACACTTTCTACGTCTTTTCCCTTCAGCTAATTTTTTTGCTCTTGTTCTGTCATTTTCTATCCCAAACCTCTCCCCTTTCCATTTATTTGTGCATTTTCTCGCTTCCTTACATCCTCCTCATTCCTCCCCCCTCCTGAGCGCTCTGTGGAAATCTTCTTATTTGTCGCCTCTTAGTCCCCCATTCCTCTATCCTGCTTGCCCCTTCCTGACTCGTTTATTTCTAAATTGGATTCCTCCTTACTGTCCCTCTTTCTCTTCTTATACACCTGGTCCCCTGTTTCCTCTTTTGACAAGATGGCTCTCTTTTCTTTTGCTCATGCCTTACTATTTGTCATTCTTACACCAGTATGCCATTTCCTTCCTGCTTCTTTTTGTAGTATTTTCCTCAGGTTATGTCCTCTTCACCATTCATGCCTCTATTTTCCAAGGTGTCTCACAAACACTCACTTTTTATTCTGTCATTATTTTATTTTCTTTACTTTTCCAGTTGCTTCCTGACAAATCTTCCTTGTGTGTTTTTGTGTGCATTCAGGTGTTTGTATGGTGGTAAAACACTGAATAGTTGAACTGGCGAGTTCTCATGTCTGCACTGTCAGTTTTAATCAGGTCCCTTGTACATTAGTGAAGGTCTCTTCACGACTCAGCAGTTTTTGTTTTTTTTTTGGTTGCACACAGTGTGCAGAGTGGCTGTACTTAAATTAGGAACAATTCTCAGATGTGTATTTGTGCGCACCATTAGGTGTACCTTTGGACCAGTAGGAGAGATGGGAAAGCAGCTGACTGGCCTGAATCCTTAAAGCAAACATTCAGCCCAGTTTGTTCTGAGACTGAACATTCAGTTATTTTGGAGAATAGCCTACTCCCAAGCTATTTTATTATTACATCTTATGACCGACCTATTTGTGCCTAAAGGTGTATTAAGTTTTTTTTTTTTTTTTGGTAGGATTTAAGAATTCCTCATTGATGCCTAAATTGCAATGATTTAAATCAATATTAACAGTGTAGACAACTATAACTGTCAAGAGTACACCATTAACATTTATGGATGCCCCTAATTTGAAAATAATTTATTTGAAGGCAATTATTTTGAATCATGTTCCTTTATAAAATCTTTTTTTTTTTTTTTTTAAAAAAGGCCCTTGAGAGAAAGATGAGATGAATATGTGCTGAGGAGATGAAGTCTGACTGCGATAAAAATCAAATACGTTTGAAAATGTGGTGTACTAACTATTCATTAGTGGTACATTAGATAAAAGAGGGCACAAGACAACTTTTTAAGACTATGCTAAGACTTTAATGACATGTAATGCAACCCGTTTTTTCATTCAGAGTGAAGCAACACCATAGCAAAGACCAACAGTGAAATCAACAGCTTTGTACCCGTAGACCAACCCTGTTGGTTCATTTGAAGTAATTTCTCTAGAGGCCAGTTTCAGATTCAGTGACCCTCAGTTGCCAAGGCAGCAAAGAGAAAAGCCAGCCTAATCACAACATGAATCTGACCTCATTTTCTTAGGCAAAGTCACAAGTTTTAATTTGTATTAGTGACAGCAGCCACGCGTTTCCTTTGAGAGCATGGCCTCTCAGTTGGACTGGCAGACAAGTGATTCTCTGTGTGCTAATAGAAAAACAGTGTGTTGAAGAAAGTCTCCTGCACTGTTTTAAATGGTAGCAGTTGCAAAAGACTTGCCTTTTTTTTTCCTCAAACATTGCTAGCACAGTGTGATATCTGTTGATATCAGTCATCAGTCTTTCTGGTGACTGAAAAGCAGTCTCACAGTGATTTAATTGAGCGTGTTTGACAAGTATAAGTATAACCGGATAACATCTCATTCTTATATACGTTCTTTCGCCTAATTATGGGAATAGAAAATGTAATTAATGGTTAGATTGGAACACAAAGCAATGATACAGTACATATTGCCAATGAGCATTGTTTGGTTCATAGAATACAGAAATGGTTTACTCCTCAAAACATGCAAAGGAGTCACTGTCTTTTCTTCAAGTGGAAGTCACTGTCTGTCTGGATTGCTCTTGTTTTGCTTGTAGAAGTGGCTCAGCTGAAAGTCTTCCCTGTTTTTTCAACAATATAGTAAATTCACTAAAGCGCTACAATATCGCCTCCCATCATGCTAACCAACTCTTCAACTTTCCCGACACTCGTCTCTCGCTTAATCCCTCCTCCAGGCCCTTCATGTCCATCATGTTTTTGTTCCCTTTTATCCTCCCTGCATCTTCATCTGGCACATCTTCATATTTTCCCTCCTGACCCAGTGCTCCTTCGACTCATTTCCTGCCATTCTTTACTCCAGTTGTCATCTAGTTAATTTTATTTGCTCTTCATCTCTCTCTTTTCATTCTCTCCCTCTTGAAAAGCAAAATATCTGAGATTTCAGCACACCTGCCCTACATAACTGTCGGCTGCAGTATCTTTTTGTGTATGTTGCTGTTTACATTTTTTCCCCCAGTGTGTTTTCACTACAGTGTGTCTTTCAGTGTGCTCTTGAGCTATGTGAGCATTTACAGGTTTAGTGATGCATCTGCATCTCTATTTGTTTTGTTTCCTTGTTTCTATGTCTGCATGTATGTACGTATTTGTGCACACAAGTGTGTGAGGGGGGGTTTTATCAGCTCTTGCAGATGGCCCCAGCCTCTCATACGTAGTTCCAGTGAAATGAAGAGCCCTCTGAAGAGTGAAGGCACTGAAGAAAGGAATGGACAGAGGTAGAGAGTGTGAGTGGATAGGCGATGACACACAGAATGAGGGAGGAGGAGGCATGGGAAATAATGACGAGAGGTGGGGAAAAAAAGAGGGCGATCAAAAGATTGAAAGATTTAAGGAGTGATGGGGAGGGGGAGACCACCAGAGGGGTCTGTTTACACACTGTTGAAGTGTTCATCTGAAAATGTGTCAGTGTGTGTGGGCTTGCACCAGGAGGGCTTCAGAGGCAATGGTGTACACATGAATATGAATTAAGTTTTTTATATTGCAGAAAATATCAGGCAAGTGACACTGAGTGTGTCCTGGGGTTGTGTCTCCAGAAAATGACTTCAGTCTGTCTATTTATTGGCCAGAAAGGTGACTAAGAAAATTTGTTTTTTGATACTAGTGTTCATTTGCATTGCATTTTTCAGTGCATTTTTCAATATGCCACTCACACTGTAAATGTTTTGTCACATATGTAAATTTGTGTCACAGTTTCCTTGTATTAAAAAGAGACTCTTCAAATCGCCATAGGCTGCAAAGTGTTTACATTGCAGCACCCAAAGGGGGAAAAACAAACAGGAAGGAGATAGAGAGCGAGGGACAAATGGGGAGGAAAAGGAAGCCTGCAAAAATGAGGTGAAGGAAGCGAGGTTGTGCTGTGTTGATGCAGGTGGTGAGTGGTTGGAAAGGTGAATGAGGGACAAAGTATAATTCTGCAAACTGACTTTAGACACCCAGAAAGGAGAGTAAACTGACTTCTGGTGGTGAAGGGGGAAAAAATAAGTAGCAGGGTTAGTCAGGTCGGGGCTAAAGAGTAACCTGGGGATCAGAGAGCTTTTTGTCAACTGCTTACACAAGTAATGGAATAAAAAGGGGGACGTAGAGGAGATGTGTATTTTTAGGCTTTTGTCCCTTTTAATTGCTTTTTAATGTTGCACTTTGAAATATTACTTCCTGCAGGCCATCCATTTTATTTGGGGGGGCATTTGGCATGCCCTGATGAAAGAACAGAGATAACGATACAAAACTGAAATAATCAGTAACAGACAAATTTGTGTGTATATTATCTAATCCATCCTTTCTTTTGTGTATTGTTTTTTTTATTTCATTGCTTGCAGTTGAATTAGCTGTTTTAGCTATTTTTTCATCACTTGAAAAGATGCACAATAAAGACTAAAGAACAAAGAATGATTGTCAAGCCAGCAAAGAGAACATGAGTGTACTGATATTTCTAATAAATGATATAAAGCTTTCTAATAAATAATAAGCTTGGTTTGTATAACTCCAGTAAAGCAGAGTTGCAAAGTGCTTTAGTGAATAAAATATGGCGTTTACTAAAATATGAAATAAACTGAAATCAAAGCGTGAAAAAATAACTTTAAAAACTAGAAACATGACATGATAGGATAAAACATGGCTTAGAAATGTCGCAAATTACAATGCAATTCCAAAAGCATAGCTTCATCAAGCAGTTGACCAAAGTCAAAATGAAAAAAACTTTGGAATCCCAAACCTGAAGAGATTTTGTCAAAGTCTGAGCAGGTCTAAGTACCTTTAAACTGGGCAATTAAAAGACGAAATCCCCTTTAGTTGATCCATAGACATCACCAGGGACCAGTTAGATCAGGCATCATGTGCTGCAGTGGGGAAACGCTGTTCACTGGATATTAGAGGAACATTAGCCATTGCGAATGAGTTGGATTTGAAAAAACCCTTATGTGAAGGGTGAAACCAACCATTTTAATAGGACCTGTAATTCAATCAGATGTACAGCAGAGTTGACTATTTCTAGAGTGCCTGCTTTTATTTACTGTGCTCAGTGATCCTGTGACGTCCCTGCTTCAGAAATCAACTTCTGTTTTTGTTTTCCATGCTGTATTTGCAATGTAATGCCTCCCACAAAATTGGCCGTTGTTCTTCCAGGTTCCAACGAAAACCACTGATCTGACATTTTAAAATGTCAGAACATTATTGTACCTGTTGATACCATCAGTGTCAGCAACAAAATTAACTCATCTGTCATTGATAAGCTTCACAAATATGAAATCTATACATATTTTTTTATTATTATTTTAAGGAAAAAAAAGGCTGGTTGGCAGGTTCCCCTGACAACCAGCAAACTACAGAGGGATTCACCAACAAAATAAACAGCATTTCTATCTGGTTCAGATAGCTAGAGGTTTGGGCTGCAGCCCCAGAGTGGTACCATTTGTTTTCCATTTCCATATTATTTCCATTAGCCCCCATTCACATTCTTGTCTTTACCTTTCCCTGCAAGCTCTGGTTGTATAATGTTCTTGCTTCAGGCTCACAGGTTGCTAAGTTTCCATTTGTCATCTCACAATGGTTTACACTTCACTGCTCCACTGGTGTGCTACAGAAACAACTTTACTCCAGCTCTGGTGTTTTTCTGCTGACATAAGTGACACTTCCTGAGGTCATGTATGAGCTGGATGAATTAGACGACATTCTCCCTGTGACATTCTGGATTTCTTTGTTTTGTTTTGTTGTTGCTTTTTTTTCACTCTCAAAGCTGTAACTGAATATTAAGGCCAGGAATTTTCTGGTGCCTGGATGTTATGTTATAGTCAAATCAGCCAATGTCTATAAATCAGGGCATTGTGGGTCATGTGCAGTAATAGCTTAGCTCAACGGTGACATGGGGGTGTAATGTGGAATGAAGTCATTAAACTGACAATGGCCTCACATTCAACACATGATGACTTATCAACCATTGAGCCTGGAAATGTCTCACTAAGCCTATGGTTGTTATTAGATAACACATTTTCTACAAGAAAAAGACATAAATACATCTGAGCAAAATGTTGTTTACAGCTATTTGATGGATGTTGGCATGTTTACTGAAAAAATACATTTCTTGGATTCCTGGAAGATCGGGCTTTTTAGGTGATGGTGGAATGCAGCTACAAGTTGATATGAGTGTGCCAACTTGGGATTTAAGACCTGACGGCAAAAAAAATAAGAAGCTGGCAGGAACAAAAACCAAAAAGAAAATATGAAATAGCTGCAGTCTGTTTTCTTGTGTTGGTATCACAATTCTAATCAGTACCAAGACCCCCTGATTGGAAATTTTCCAATCTCTTGATAATTTGTTTCCCCTTTTCAATTTACAGTTTCCATTTTTTCATTGTTTTAGTTTTGTGTGCTTTGTCAAACCGGTTAATGTGTGTGCAGTGTGCAACAGTTTTCTATAAATTCAAATTGACTGATGTATTGATTTTGAAGAACCAGATAGAAGTGGATAATTATTCTAGCAAACCATGCCAGTATACATATGCTGAAGAAGTTCTCAATACATGTCATGAATTGGAGGAATGCTTCACCTGAAGACATACATTTTTCTGACATCCAGCCAGTGCTGTTCACTGATGATGATGATGATGTTTACGCTCCCTGCCCCTCTCCCCAGAATCTTTTTTAGTTAGCTCAGCAGGGGCTTAGGACCTCAGGGTGGTCATTGTACTACAATAAATTTTTCTTTGACCTTTCATTTTTACAATAAAGCAAAAATGTCAACACACCTGAGTTCAGTCAATGCCGTGTAAGCTTAAAGCCAAAGTGAAGTCCTCCGGATGTCTCTGTAGTGTGCTGTGAAAGACAACACCTAGCTGGCTGTAGTTTATAGGACTGCGAGAAATGCTTTTTTAAATTTCTCATAGCTTGAACAAACCTTTCTCCTGTGTCCAGTTCCATAAAAGCAGAGGTTTTCAAGCATATTTTCAATTTTAGCCCAGTGGGTGTAAATGTATTGAAAGTCTCAGTTTCTAGAGTCTGCACTCTAGTTTAAATGATGCTTTTATGTGTCGAGACCTGCAGTGTACCTCTTGTGTTATCTTCTGTCTAAATAACCAAGTGCAGACGGCGGTGACTCAGCTTTTATACAATACATTGCTCCCTTTAGTGCCATTACCATCATTATACTGCTCAGATTGGGGCGGTCTGTGTAAAGAAGATAGCGGAAATTATATGTAGTTTGCTTGTGTTCACATTTTGGGGAATGGCTGCTTATTTATAGATGCGCGTTTTAATGATTGCTGCTCGTGTTATGTGGGCTATGATATTTGGATCCAAGAGAGTGATGATGATTATGTGTCTGCATAGGTTTTGGAAGGATTACATTAGACATTTGGTCAGATAGACTGAATTTCATTAATGCCAGTCATGCAGACAACTTGCCAAGACGGTGGGTTTCTGAAAGCCACTCATAAATCTAGCATACTGCAGAAGGGGAGGTGTGGTCAACAGAGACCAGGGGGAGACAGAATACTGGATGCATACTGAGAGACGGAGAGGACAGCTTTTCACTTTTCCCTTTCTCCCCCCCCCCCCAGTGTGGCCATCTGTACAGAGTGCGATTAATCATCCCGTATCCCCAGACATGGCAAGCTGATGCTGTGACACTCAAAGCCTGTGTGTGTCTGTGCGAATTTCACACTTGTGTATATGTTTGTGCGCCTTTGTTTGGGTGCGCATTTAAATTCTCCAGCCAAGTATGTGCCTGGGTGTGCATGTCAGGGCTATTTCTACATTCATGTGTTAGCCTGCATGTGCGCATCTGTTTCCCACTGTGTGTGTGTGAGCAGACAATGTGTGCATGCATGTTGGCATTTAATACGCGTTTTGTTTGTTTACCCTTGTGCCACTGGTGATTACATTTGGTCCCCGTAGCAACCAGACATTGCTGATGTTGTTAATTAGTGACAGGTCCCAAATGATCTGCTCAACTGGAGAGTAAGGAAGACAGAGACGAATGGAGAAAGTTGGATGCGTATTTGGGAGGGAAAAAGGTATGAGTCAGCCAACATGGTCTTCCAAAAACTATGAACATTACAGTACAACAATTTGTAATTGCATGGACTTAACAAAGAAACATTTACATTATAACAAAGTATGAGCAAACACCAATACAGTGTCTACTCGTGGCCTCCAAAGCAGGACAGTTTTTAAGGTTGTGTTCTGAAAAATCAAAGCATTGAGGTTGGGGATTGATCAGGGAAAAAGTCAAGGCTAACTTGAAAAGTGAGTGCGCATACTGACTAATGCAATATCTCACTCAAAATATCCCAACCCCCACCCCAGTACCATGTATTTTATTTACATCAGAGGGCTTTCGTCTGCGTTTTTGTCTATCTGCCAAAATATCAATCTAACCTGTTCCCTGGATCTCTGCGCAGTACAACAATGTCCCACATTTCACTCTGTGCCAGTTTCCAGGGAATGGATTCCAGACAGAAATGACTTTTCATGCATTGATTGTGAAAGCCTGAGCCAACATTTTACCCCCTGTATTTTCATTTGCAGATTCTCCTGTCGTAAGTAAATTCATTAATTGGCCGTGAATAACATATAAAATTTGAAGTCTACTTTCTTCTAAGGTTTTCTTGAAAGCCTCATCCCTCCTTCAGTTAACTATTGTGAAAACTGGTGAAGCACCTCGACCACAGAGCCACATGAGATTGAAACCTGTGGTTAGTTTCTGTTTACATGGATCATTGTTCTCACTGAGCAGAGGCAAGCAGTTTAAGGCCTGACTTCTAGACATACAAAATATAATGGTCAAGTTGTAGTTAACCTATGTACTTCATTGTCTCAAAAACAGTTTTTCTGCCACAGAGCCTGCCAATTGCATGATACACATCAGATACTGTATGGCACTGTATTTACTGAGCTAACAGTCAACAGGCAAAATTTTAAAAGCTTAGTAAAGTTGTAGTACAACAGTTCTCTATTAATGTCACTACAGTTTGTGATTCATTTAATTTATCTATCTCTAAATTTCTATCTCTCCTTAGCTGTCTATTCTGACATTTCTTTTAAGCAGAGCACTACAGTCACCACGATGAATGAAGGTGTTACATTGTATAAATGGGTACAGTGTTGTAAATTGTGCAGCAATGTGTGAGATGAGTTAGCAAATTAATTAAACTAGTTGAAAAATTTATTTTTTCCTCTTTTGGCTTATTAGGGGTCGCCACAGCAAGTCAGCTCTATGACTTGTGTGATTGATTTGGCCACAGTTTTTACACCAGATAGCCTTCCTGTTTCAACCCTCCCCATTTATCGGGGTTTGGGACTGGCACAACCCTACCACTGGTTTGCCTTTTGGCTGGGGTTTGAACCCAGGGCTGCTTCATGCAAAGCATGCAGTTCTACCACTGACCTATGTCTCTGGGCAAAAATCTGAAGATAATGCACCAAAATAACCCAAACCAAATAGCCAAGTAAAGAAAGTACATGAATAGAGTATAAGAAACAGCAAACTCCTTTCAAGGAGTCAAAAAAGAAGTAAGGAAGATGAAATCAGACAACACTTTGAAGATATTTGAAAGGTGAATTGAGAGCAAAACCACAAAGAGATTGGTGGTGAAAAGTTTCTCCAAATGTCAGAAAAGACTCTTTTGGGGGAGGGGAAAGGGACATGAGGATGAAACTGTGAAACGAGGGACAGAAAAGCAGCAGTAAGGTTAGGCATGAAGGAAACCCACGAGGGTCGAAAAATACTTTCCAGCTACATAATGGATTAGGCCGCTGGAGAAGCATTTGTATAAGAAGGAGAGGAAGAGCATTAATGAGGACGGAAGAACTTCCATCACCACAGTTATGAGCAGAGTGGTGATGGACTAGGGTATCAAACGAAAATGGGTGCAGGAAGCAACTTGAAAAGAGTAGAGGGAGATGAAGCGGGGACAAGAGACAGGAGTGGGTGATGGGAAGCAGAAAATGAGGATCACTGAGTGATCTTTAAGAGGTGGTGGGAGAGGGACCCTGAGTACTATGAAAAATCGAACAGCACTGAAAATTAGGACAGAGATTGGTGCTTTCTGGCAAAACTCCACTGCATCAGCTATCTCTGAGATGGCCGATTACAAGCATTACTTAAGATTATAGTTGTCACGAGTCTAGTTAAGAACGGGGAAAAGCCGTAAGTGAGGCAACAGAAATCTCACTGTTGGTGTTTTTCTTCATAGTTTAAACAGAGTAATGAAGCAACACAGAGGAAGGAAACCAATTTGGGATGGATGGAAAAGATTGATGAGGATAGATGGAGGGAAAAAATACTTGGCAGCTCGAAGGGTGGAGTGTAGAATCTGAGGGAGACACCGCCACGGGAGATGGGAATGGTGACAATGTCAGGACAGACGAGGCAGAACTATAACACCCCTCTCACCTACCGGCGGAGAGACAAGGAAGAGGAGGGAGAGGCAATGAGAATGAACTGCAGTTTCTGGGTGAGACTGTAAGCTGAAGTGAATGTTTGTCATAATGTCAAGCTAACGAATGTCAACAAACAGCTATTTTCCACTGCTGGCACACAGGTCGGGCTGAAGATGGGGAGAAGGGAACTGGGTAGACATTTCAAAGTGATCTAGGGCCTGTTTATACCAGTGCACCACATAATAGTACTAATATGTTTTAATCAGTGTGAGCCCTGCGGTGTCTGAGAACACATTCCTTCATTTTGGGTCCCAGTATAAGAAGAATGGTAATATATTTAAAATATCCTGAGCCTTGGGGGTTGAGACCAGATTGACTCAGCTTGGGTTCTAACTTTTATACTCAGATTTTAAAGGAGTCACCAGACATTATATCAGATGTATTATTAATCAGAAGAGAAGGACCAATTTTCACCAACAGAATTACAATGTCATATTTTTTTCTGTCTAATTCTTCCATTTAACTGGTTCTGTTTGAATTTTCTTACTTAAGTGTGCCTGGAATATCACATTTATTGTGCGTTATACTTACTAGGTGTCCACGTGCAGCACACTATTTGTCCAGTTTCAGAATCTCCTGATTGCTGCCTTTGTTTTCTGCCCATGCTTCAAAATTGATTCTTTTTTTTTTTTTTTTTTTAAACCTATATACTAGAAGGATTGGATAGCAGATTTACATAACTGTGTTAGCTCAAACTGGGAGACCCCTGTCATATCATTCTTCTCCTCAGGAGAATAGACACTGTCATAAGCTCCACTGCCTGTCAGGGACACAGTCCTGTTGCATGGAGGTCTCTGTGTCAATTTCATTGAACCTACGCCTTAAAAAATGTAAAACCTTAGAACAGTGTACATGGCACCTTAGGCCTGCTTGACAGAGCTGAAGTGGACTCGGGGAGGGCAGCTGACTATTTCATCATTTAGTAGGATTTCCTGGAAAATGTGTGTGGGTCTGGTTAAAATGGGTCCTTCCTTAAGGCTCGACGACCTTCACTGTCATGGTCACAATAATAAACACAGTTCAGGTTTTTGAAAACAATCCGTGCTCTCTACGTAAGGCGTCTTCCTCTGTTTGCTGCTACAGCCAGTAGAGCACACCTATCAATAAAATGTTACTGTGGGTCACAATAAAATGCTGGCATAGACAACCTTTTTTTTTTAAAGGACACTGCCTGTAATTACTTTTAGATGCTCACATGACAAACTGTCTTTTTACGAGCTTTGCCCCCAGGTGAGACTCCGTAGTCACTCAAACTGGGTGTCCATGTAAGTGGTGTAGCATGTTTTTAGTGGCTGCCTCGCAGGGTGTCGAAGGCTCACTCTGTTTAGCTTGGGTCCCCACATAACATGAGTATAATGTTTTAATAAGTCTGAGCTCTAGGGTGTGACGGAGGCTGTTTACTCTGTTGGCCAGTCAGCTGATATTAAACATGCTTTGAAAATGGAAGTACTGGCAAGGACTGTAAGCTAAAAACAACAGATTCAGAACTTCAAAGCAACACTCCTGGCAACAACAATGCTACTTTGCTGCACAAGATGGAGCGAAAGAAATGGAGAGGGATGAAGAGAGTGAATGAATAATGTATAAGCATACATGGAGGTGGGGGATAATGAGGACAACTCTGTTGTAAGGGATTTAAATCCACAAATGATTTTAGAGTTCAATGGTAATACTCCTGCCAGTGGCAATCACATTAGTTAGCATGAAGGAATATATAAATGGAAGAAAGAAGAGACAGAGGATGGGGACAAAAAGTGCAGAAGTAGTAATGAGGACCAAATGGTGTCAGGGTCTGCATGTGGTGCATCAAAATTCACTGGGTACAAGAGAACAGCCACAAGAAGATGGAGGGGAAGGCAAAGATAATGTGGGTAGTTATGTTTGAAGGAATTGGAGAACATTTTTTAGAATGGAAGTCACATTTTGAAGTGCTCATATTGACAAACAGCTCCTATTCTGATGTAAACTATGCTCGAGTCCTGCCGAACTGCAACTCATAAATTGATAGGTGTTTTTGATTGCTCTTTTGTTTGTTCCATGTGCTAGGAAATTTATAGTTAGATGAAAGTTTTGACCTTACATCCCCTTTTTGAGAATAGCCAGAGTAAATAGGAGACCTCTATTCATCCAGGTCACAGTTCAGTTTTTGATCTCTGAGAAATCTTGTGACTCTAGATGTTGAAGTGCTCAGCAGAGGCACATGTGCCCGAGTGTACCTGCAGGCAGTGGCACTGACTCTGCTTTATTTATTAATTTTTCTACTTTTACTCTCCCCCACCTCGGTATTTTATCAGTTATCTCAGATCTGCCCCAGTGGCTTCCCCCCCCCACACACACACACACACTGAAACTTGTTAGTTTCCCCACTTTCCACCATCCGTTATGTATATCACACATCCTTTACTTAACTACTTTATTATAAACCTCTCTGTATACTGGCTGCAAAATCTCCAGTGTAAATGTGCAACGTGTTCCATGTGTAAGGGGGAGAAAAAAAACAAAACAAAGAACAACATGGGTGGGATGAAATTGTGCATAAAATACACATCACACAATAACACACAAACATATGTTTGAGCAGGAGAATGATCCAGAGAAAGGGAAAACCAATCACAGATGAAAACGGTCCTGTGTTCTTGTGCATGTGAACTTGCTCATCTTGATGGATCTAGTTGCAATTTTGATTAGAGAAAGACATGAAGCTGGAGAAACTGCAAAAGAGGAAGACAAAGATAGAAGAATCCGTGTGCTGCATGATACATTACTGCAGTGGTAGATCAAGGCTTCGGCATAACGATCAAAGTGCTTTTGTCCTTGTTAGAAAATAAGGAGACAGGCATATACTCGCACTCTCCACAAGGACATACTTACTCAACAGGCACCATTATATTGCTGCATATCCAGGCCTATACTTGCGTAAACACAAACTTGTCTAATACACCATCAATATCCTGTGCCCTGTTGTCTGTCACAGGCTAATTCATTAATGTCACTGAAAAGAATGTAGATCGATAGTTCGCCACTGCTTTGTAGTGTATGAAGTATGCTGGAAAAAGTCAGAATGGACAGAAGGAAAAGCAAAATATAAGTGGAAAGGGGAAGAGACTGAGTTTAAGCTAAAATTGTGAAACGGAGGCAAAGGGCAAGGGAACTAGAACTCACCAAAAGGTGGTGGATGGGAGATACAGTGGGTGAGGGTGCGAGACAACATGACAGAGGATTAAGGGAAGAAGCAGCACCAGAAGAGATGAGCACAGTGGAGAGGGAAATGGCTGATAAAGACATGTTTAAAAGTGGAGAATGGTAAAGGGCACACTGTGGAGGATTAAGACTTTATACTGCCTTGCTTTATCCCTATCCTGAAGTACACGCAGGTGCTGAATTATCGGTTTTCAGAGGTTAATTACTTTGTCTCAAAATTCATTGATTAATTAGTACATAGACATTTTTAAGTTTAATGAATACATTTTTATGGGGTCACAGTACACCATGTAGTCCCGATTTCACAGGTGTGTTGCTCTGTGGTCAAATTATCAACCAAGAAGAGCTTGTTCTTGTCGTTTTTTGTTTTTTTTTTTTTTTAAGCTGGCACCATCCCATCCATGCCTGACATTCTAGTACAGTTTCCATAACATACCATGTAATGAAACATAAATTACCTTATGTGTGAATACTTTGTGGGGCTGATATTTTGAATTAAAGCTTCCAGCTGAACTTTTGGCTCATCCCACTGCGTTCACTCATTTAATGCAGGGGATGGAGAACAGCGAACCAGCATATACAAACATCCTTGGCTAAATTAGATTAATGTGCACAAAGTTGCATCAATACTTCCCATTTCTTATTCAACTGCTTTGTTTTTCTCTACTTTCTATTTTCATGCCTTCTTGTTGACCAGTGCTTATCATCATTTCCTACTTTTTGCCTTCCTCCCTTAATTTACATTTCTCGCATTCCGCTCATTTCCTGTGTCACTTGCCCCTTTTACTCTCATCCCCCATCTCGCATAACTTTTGCTACTTTACCTGCCACTATTTGTGCTTGACAAGGCTACATCGCACTCAGCAATTCCCCTTGCACCTCTGTCTCCCTGCCTAAACTTTGTTGTTTGTCTGTCTGTCTGTCATGTATTTTTAATGCCTTTGAGACCTGCAAGTCTTCGCTGGTTCAACTTGGCTCTAAAATAAAACAGTTGAGCTCGGTGTATACAGAGTGGAGGGGAGAGGGGTGGGAAAAAAGCATTATGGCAAGACATTTTTCTAAACTGTGCAGCTTCAGCTTCATCTAAAACTCTGCACAAACACTTTACAACTGGATAGGATCATGGCGGTCATAAGGTTTTCTGCTAAATATAACTGCCATCCATCTTCACACGTTTTTGGTCTTTGATGGCAAGAAAATGCAAATTACATGTATTTGCCTGATTAATAATGGCTGGACTAATTCATGCAGTGACTCACCAAAGAACAATAGCAGGAGGCACCAGAGTCAGTACCTGTGCTTAGCACCTTTTAGCACTGATGAAGACCAGCATTTAGAAAAACCTGCAGCTTTCATATGGTCTTGTTTGGACAACACCCAATGGTGCAAAGTGAAGCCTGTTACATTTCTCATACAATGAAATAATTGCATTGGAGTTAATTATTTTGAAATGGTTTATTGCTTTTTCAGTGTGATGATTGCTTTTTGATCATGATGCGAGATTCGGAAGATTTTTAATTAGAGTTGTGTGTTATTTTTGAAGGCCGTCAAACCAGCTGCCACACATTTACCTCATACATATTCCTCATCTAATGTCTCCTTCCTGCTCTGTTGTTTAGATTAGAGAGCAATACACAATCTCCTTTTCCTCTGGTATTAGCTTTACCATGTAGCCATTTGTCATTTGTGTGCGTTGTATTATTGCACATATTTATATATCAATTTTAACCACAAGAGGCAAGTTTGTGTTGGATAAAACATTGCTAAAGGTAGTGGCTGACGGGTAGTAATGCTCCATATTGATAATCTGTAATACTGTGACACTAATGGTTGGTGAATTAAATTCAAATTTTAGCTTGATACTGGAGCCTTAAGAGCCATTATGAAAACACCTATCTGGTAACATTCAGGTAACTGCAAAATGCTCTTGTAAATCTGTTGTCTCCATAATAACAGCACTCCACTTACAATTGAAAACCCAAAATGGGATCATGTTTTTATTGTGCAGGTGAAGCCAGTGCTGGGTTTTCAAATAGCAGTGCAAAAATGGCATTGGGATAAATGCTGGTCAAATTGTGAATTGGGGTTAATCGGTGAAGGAATCAATTGGCTGTCTTTTGTTTTTCGAGTAAAAACATAAATCCCACTCCACCAATATGCTCTCAAACTGGTCTTAAATATACAGTAGTTGCATGCAAAATTTGAATAAACATCATAATAATGGGATCTATAATAACCAAAATAGCAAGCAGACTGCATAAAAAGCTGGACGGAAGCTGACAAAGATGCAGAGTGAGAATAAAGATTATGCAATGGAGGAGTGGAGACACGAAGAGGGAAGGAGCAGTGGAGGTGCAGTGACCTACTTACCACGAAACGGGTGTTGTGTTTGGTATATACAGAGCAGAGAGAGGAGGAGGAAAAGATGCGTTGAGACATATGACAGTCAGGGGAGGGGAGGACAAGGGTGGGGGATGCCAGGAGTCGGAGACAGAAAAATGATTGGCGATCGGCCATGTTGGATTGTCTAGTTGCCGGTTTGAGAACGCAATGGAGTTTTCCTTCCAAGTGAATGCACATTGACAGAAATAATACATGAACACCTAATCCTCACTCTGCTCTTACTTTGAGTAAAGGGTGTTATTCCAACTCATTTTCCTTCAGAGCGATTGGATAATAAAAGCCCTCTGTGGTCAAACTCTTCTGGGTACATGTACATCTCTATCTGAATAGCACACACTAACTCTACTAGGTTTTTGTCGCAAAATCATCTTGTGAGGGTTTTGTTTAAAAAATTTCAGAAATAAATTATATACTAAGAAGATGGCATGTTTCTGTGGCGTATTTAATTTCCCCCTTCCCATCTGTGAGTGTTTGTTGGTCTTCATCTAAATTCTACATTGTCATTCACCCTGCTTCTCGAGCTCCTCAGCCCCCCCTCCTCCATCCTTCTCTAATTGTATCACACTGGTATTACTTCTGCCTGCTTGGGCGAATGACAACATGAGTGTAGTCCCGCAGGTTGAAACTGGCAGGTGTACTTTTCACTGACCACATGTCACTTCAACTCTGGGTGTTAATTTTCCTGTCTTTCCTGTGTGTGCGTGTCTGACTGAGAGTGGAGAGACAGACGGACAGAATGAAGGGTGAGCTAAGGTGACATTAGCTCATATTTTCCATACAAGTTCATGATTAAATGATTAATGTGCAGCATGTTTGTGTTGTTAAGCAGGAGTTTCCAATGTTTGCATTGCGTTAGTTGCAACTTTAAATGCTATTTTCCCAGTTCCTGCAAAGTTTTAATGTCCCGTCTTTAATCACCATTCTGTTCGAGCAAATTTTTTAATTTAGAGTAGTTAATTTTGAAATTAAAAAATCAGTTTGACGTTGATTATTGGTTTCAGTGATTAAAGCTTTTCTGGTTGCCAAATGTGAATATTTATGACAATTAAAGGCTGAGGCACAATAACTTTTTTTTGATGGTGTAGTAAGTTGGCGCTTAGGGTCAATCCATTAAGAAATATGATTTACAGTTGAAAAGATAATGGTTAAAAACACATGTATTCTGCTGTTGACCTTTAGCCCTACACTGTAATGTGTTCTGTTGTGTGTCTGTGTTTTTTAATGATGAAAATCTTTCATATTGTAATAATGAAACCTTGAATAATTCATTTACAAACTTTCTAATGCTGTTGTAGTTGATTCAGTTTTCAAGGTTATGATCAGAATATTGTGCAAATAAACTGTGTTTTATAGGTTTTTATGCAGACAGTGCTGTAATGCGTCTTCATGTAGTACAATCATTATGTAAATACCCCCAACGTTTCACACATGAATATTGATCATGGAGATTTGGATGTTCTACAACTTGGCTGTTAATTAAGCTAAGATCCTTGCATTGCTGTTCAACACCAAAGAGGAACTCTTGCATTCTATGTAAATATTTTGCTTTACCTTGTATGTTACATGGTTAAATCAGACACCATTATTCTAAGCAGATCGAAGCATATAGCAAGACAATATGTAATGTGGTAGTTTGAAGAACTGAGGAGAAATGGTAAAGTAAAAAGGGAGGACTTCTAGGTCAAAGAGAGGAATAGGTGTAGCCTGGAGAAATATTTGGCGTTATCACAGCAAGGAAGAGTAACTTGGCAGCTCTGATGAAAGTTAGAAGATGGTTTGAACTTTTGGGTGAGCCAGAAGGGAAAGTGAGAACTCGAGATGAGCCAGAGCAATGGCTAAGTCATCTGCCGCAGGGGGAAAATTGCCAGGTGCAGAGCGAAATTATTTTGTAAAAGATGCATTCCTTCAATATCGCACTAGCAAGTGAGGTGCAGGTAAGAAATGCAAACAACTGCCACCTCATATGTGTGACTGGAGGAGAAATAGTTTATCAGACACATGCAGTAGAAATATGGGAAGAGCACAATCAACATTTTCTTGACAGGGTTACTGAAAATTCTCATTTGTTTCATGTAATGTGGACTTGAAGAGTTTTGACAAAGGCTAAAGCCCTGTTGTGCTAATGCTACCATTAGCAGGTAATGTTTACCATCTTCACCAATGTATTTTAGTGATGTGAATGGCATTTGATTTTTTTTATTTTTTTTTTGGGCACAAAGCTAATAATTGAGATTAAGAAAATGGAAATTTGTGCTGGATGACTATGTTGGATAAAGGTCCCTATGGATCACAGTTAATAATTTCATGTTGTGGGAAGCATGAATGTTTGTACTAAAATTTTGTGGCCACCCTTCAAATGACTGCCTTGGCATTTAACTCTGAACCACAAATGTCAACCTCATGAGGACACTCAACAAGCTTTTCTAGAGTCACACATTAACATATTCAGTTTCTCAAAGTACAAAAATATCATTTTCGTGCGCATCATGTTCGGGCTCCTCCTCTGTTGAGACATCAAGACTTGTTGTCTTCTATACCTGATGGGGTTGAGGGGAGGTTGATGAGCTCATTGTCCAGATAGCTGAGAATAAGATTTGTTTGTGTGCTCATCCATTTATAGACAGCTTGAACATTCAAAGCCAAAGTGGGTATATCATCTTGAACCCACCAATGTGTTTGTGAACCTCCATCTAAATCTGGACAAGTAGGCTATCAGACATGGTTATGTGCGGGTTTGTGTCTTCACCCATTTCATCTCTAAATCCCCAAACAGCTTGTAGTAGCGTCACAGACATCTGGTTGCAGTGAACCTAATGGTCGCGCTGATGTTTAATACTGCATGAGAGATAAGTGTGTGTGTAGGGGCAGGCAACAGGCATCTGTGCTTTATATGTTTTAGTTTTTTTTATATATATATATATATATATATATATATATATATATATATATATGTAAATAAAGATGGATGTGGGGAGAAAATAGGAGTAGAAATGCAAGATGGAAATATGAAGAAAGTCTTATGGGAATATGCGGTGGAAGAAGAGCAGGAAAAAAGACTAAAAAGTAAATGAAAGATTCAAGCAAAAGAGATAGGTGAAGAGCTAGGCTATGAGAGGGGAGGAAAGGAGGGTAGACGAGAGAAAGACGGGATTGGAGGGGAAATGAAAGGAGACGGTGCAAAAAAAAAAAAAAAATGAGGGGAGAGCCAAGGAGAATATGAGCGGAGAAGAAAATTAGAGAGTGTTCTGAGGAGGAGGGCAAGGCAGAATGAGCGATAATTGATTAGAAAATTCAGAGCGAGAAAACGGAGAAAATGAAAATGGGGAAAAACTGAGAGAGCAGCAAAGATCCGCTATTCCTCATTAGGGTCATTATACTGCCGTCTGGAGCACGCGCACACACACATACACACACAAACCCCGACAGGATTGAAAGGAGAAGCCAATTTGGTTGTATCAAAAAAAATGAGCCATTTGATGAAATGCAGTGAGAGAGTAAAAGGATGGCTTGCATGTGTTGCAGCTTGTGCATTTCTTCAACTACCAAAGTAGTTAACACTCGTTTAAAATACATCTTTATGAAGGACACGTGCAAACATAAACATTGTCACACAAGTTGGTGATGACAATGGGGTAGAGAAGCCAGGAGGAAAAATAACACAGAAAGTCTGTGTTAAAGTTTAAATGAAGTAAGAAAGGATAAATAAAGTCTGGGATGCCCTAGGGACTCAGACGCAGTGCGGCTGGAAGAGGTAGACTGAGGTAGATAATGGTTTTGTGAGATTTTGGAGGGGGGCAGAAAACCCCCCCCCAGAAAAAATTGTCTTTGTGGCGACAGGAAATGAAGCTGAAATTGAAAGGATAGGAGAAAATTTTAAATAGAAGAAGGGTGGAGAAGAGTGGTTGTATTATGGATTCAGGTACTTGAGCAATGGTTGTAGGCTGCCAGGCAAGTTTTAGACAAGCATACGTCAAGTGCAGGCCCAGATAATAAAGAATCAGCAAAGCCTGAAAATTGGTGAAAGCAACATTGGTGGGGCAGCAGTGGTCAAATGTTGCACTCTGAATATTCTCCTCACTGTCGCAATATCGACATCCGAGTTTTTACGTCATTTATAGATCTAGTCATGGCTGGCTCAGGTTGGTTTTCTTCCCCACAATTAAGCAAGAACAGAAACTCATTCAGCTGAAAGGGCTTTAAAGTGTCCTTTTAATATCCACTGAAATCGGATTGGCCACGGCTCTGTTTTTCCTAGCTTTGCTAACAACCCGAGGAGGGTTGAAGAAAATAGGCAATGACTTTTAATTAAGAGAAGACCCATGTTGGTCAGATTGGTTGAGGATTCGGCCACAATAATCACAAATGGGAGGGGTGTAGGTGACTAGCTACCAGTCCACAACAGGGATCATGTCTCCAATCAATTTCATTGGTTTTCAATACGAAAGCAGATCGATGAAAGGCTTCTTTTGCTGTTAACCAAACAGCTTCAATTAGATGACCTTTTGGTGTCTAGAAAAATCCAATAGCGAAGGACGGAAGATTACCAGAAGGATCTGTGTTGCTGAGGATACAGTAGACATATAGAATTCACAGAAATCCCCTATATTTCTGACTTCTCTAACCCGAGCCAGCTTTCAGTATTTTCACTGGTATTTATGGCCATCTCCTAAGAAAAAGTGAGAGGCGAAAAAAATCAGTTCTTCAAAGACATCCTGTTACTCATTTCATCTGCTCACCATGCTCTCCATGCAACATATCCTTGTTATCTTGTTATGATAAATGTCTTATTCATTTGGAAGAAATTTAATCCTGTCAACGTTTTAACTTTAAGTTTAAAATATCCAGGGATTGTCCATTAAATCACATACAAATATGAATACTATCACCATACTATCACCACCTGTGGGTATAAACGATGGGGTCGGGTGCGCTGACAGTTGGGTGGCAGTAAAGGCGGGCGGCCTCAATGACCCAGACCTGGGCAGCAGAGGTCGGCTCTAGGAACATGGAATGTCACCTCGCTGGGGGGGAAGGAGCCGCAGCTTGTGCAAAAGATGGAGCGCTACCAGTTGGATCTGGTGGGGCTTACTTCTACGCACAGCCTTGGTTCTGGATCCCTACTCCTGGAGAGGGGTTTGGACTCTATTCTTCTCTGGAGTTGCTCATGGGGTGAGGCGCCGGGCGGGCGTGGCGATACTCACAACTCCACTGGAGGTGGAGCTTTTCTAGCATCCCTGTGGAGGTTGGAGACATTGAGCCTGAGTGGTCGATGTTCAAAACTTCTATTGCCGAAGCTGCTGCGGGGAGCTGTGGCCTCAAGGATTTAGATGACTCAAGGGGCGGTAACCATGGTGGACACCGGTGGTCAGGGAAGCTGTCCGACTGAAGAAGGAGGCCTTCTGGGATATGTAAGCCCAGGGGACTCTTGAGGTGGTTGCATGGCACCGACAGGCTGGAAGGGCTGCAGCTTCAACAGTGAGGGAGGCAACGCAGTGGGTGTGGGAGGAGTTTCGAGAACACATGGAGAAGGACTTTCAGCAGGCACAAAGGTGTTTCTGGAAAACCATTCGGCATCTCAGGAGGGGAAAGCAGGGGAACATCCAATCCATCTATGGCAAGGATGGTTCACTGTTGACCTCAACTGAGGAGGTAGTCGGAAGGTGAAAAGAGCACTCTGATAAACTCCTGAATCCAACTTGCACGTCCTTTGGTGTGGAGGTAGAGCTGGAGGATGATGGAGGATCAGTGTCAATCTCCTGGGAGGAGGTCACTGAGGTAGTTGAACAACTCCACAGTGACAAGATCTGTCCGGAAATATTGATGGCTCTGGGTGTTGAGGGGCTGTTGTGGTTGACACGCCTTTTCAATATTGTGTGGAAGTCTGGAACAGTACCAAAGGAGTGGCAGACCAAGGTGGTGATTCCCTTGTTTAAAAAGGAGGACCAGAGGATGTGTGCCAATTACCGGGGCATCATACAGCGTCGCTGGGAAAGTCTACTCCAAGGTGCTGGAAAGGAGGGTCCGGCCGATTGTAGAGGAGCAATGCGTATTTCGTCCAGGTTATGAAACAACGGACCAGATCTTTACTCTCGCACATATCCTGGAGGGGGCCTGGGAGCATGCCTATCCAGTTTACATGTGTTTTGTGGACTTGTAGAAGGCGTATGATCGGGTTCCCCGGGATATGTTGTGGGAGGTCCTGCGGGAGTATCGGGTAAGGGGGTCTCTGCTGAGAGCCATCCAATCTCTGTATTCCCAAAGCGAGAGCTGTGTACGATTTTTCGGCAATAAGTCGGACTTGTTTCAGGTGGGGGTTGGCCTACACCAGGGCTACGCTTTGTCCCCAGTCCTGTTTGTGATTTTCATGGACAGGATATGTACGTAGTCATGGGGGAGGAGGGCTGCAGTTCAGGGAGCTGAGGGTTACATCCCTGCTTTTTGCGGATGATGTGGTCCTATTGGCTCCATCGGTCTGTGAACTCTAGTGCTCACTGAACAAGTTCGCAGCCGAGTGTGAAGTGGCTGGGATGAGGATCAGCACCTTTAAATCAGAGGCCATGGTTCTTAGCAGGAAACCGGTGGCATACGTGCTCCAGGTAGGAAATGAGTCCTTACCCCAAGTGAAAGAGTTAAAGTATCTCGGGGTCTTTTTCACAAGTGAGGATAAGATGGAGCAAGAGATTGGCCGGAGAATCAGAGCAGCAGGGATGTTGTTGTGTTCGCTGTTGTGATGAAGAGAGAGCTGGGTCTGGCCGAAATGGGTTTTCTCAGGAGGGTGGCTGGAGTCTCCCTCAGAGATAGGGTGGAACTCCACACTGGCCTGGTGTGGCCTGATCGTAAAAGTTATTTAAAGTAGGATTTTATTTCTATTTGTCTTTTACTTCCATATGCGGTTTGACTTGTCAACCCAAAAAGAGATTCTTTGCTTTATGCAGATTAGTGAGAACGAAAACACAACAGCATTGTTTTCATGATGGAGGAATTCTGCATTGCTGCTTTTGTAACATCAGCTCTTGGTAGCCAAAAACAATTGGCATCAAAGAAACTTTATTCTTTCCCCATTCAGCTCTGTTCTCATTGTCTCATTTGTCCTCCCTCTCACCTTCAACTGCTCTCCCTGCCTTGACGCATCCAAGCTGCTCAAATTCAAGCGTTAACATGGCACTTATATTCTCCCTTCTTCTCATCTCTGTGGGTTTTTCTTTCTCTTTCTTTTATTACTCTCTTTACCTCGCTTTGCCTCTGCCTCACCGTCTGCTCCTCTCCCTCTCTAATTGGTATGCTATCAGTTGGAGCTCAGATATCGCTGTCACTTTCTGCCTATTTGCTTCAGACATAGTGCTGTATGCTGTCTTGCTGTTTCCACTCCATACATTAGCTTCAAGTGAATGTGCTGTCTCTTTCAAGTCTATACGTAAACAATCGCTTACAACAAAAGAGAAAATTAAACTGGGTAGCAGTATGAGGGAGATGGGTTAAAGACAGTGTGAAGGGGAAAGTTGAGGGAGGGGAAGAGGGCAAGAAATGAGGCTTTGTGGAGGACTCTATAAAGTGGTGATACAGAGTGAAGTGGTTAGGAATTAACTTAATAGTAAATGGCTCAGTGAGTGTCTTGGAGTGTTTTCAGTGTTATTACGAAAGCAAGCTAACTGTGAAATCTGGTCTTGGGTCCACTTAAGGAGCCTGAGGATTTGGCCCATTACCGTGTTACAGCTCCCAAATGGGTTTAGAAAGTAACAAGGACCTTGTTCTGTCACTGGCGGAAACCACTTAAGACCCATAATCAAGGTTATTTTACGTCTCCATTTCTCAGAGTAATTTTTTTTTGTGTTGGCTTAATAAGGAAGCAGACAGCGCTGTAACTGAAACCTCTCAAAAGAAGAACAACATTTTATATATTGGCAAAATACCGGGGTGAGGCGACTCATCTAAATATTCAGTGATTGGTCCAGGGGAAATCTGATGAGGCTTTTCCAGCGCTTGTTTCCAGACTGAAAGCTCACAGTGCCACCCACTCTTCAGAGATGTCTTCTGGCTATCTGTGAGACTAACAATAAACACTAGGTCTTATCCAGTCGCCTAAGTGAATGTGCTGACAAGTCCTTAATAAGTTAAAATAATAATGGTCAACAAGAGGACCGTTTGCCACTGAACAGTTAACGGTACAGAGAGTTCACGTTGTATATAGTTTTAAAGTTAATGTTAAACAAAAACTTTATTCATCTAAAACAAAGCATAAAAAAATTGTCATATTTTTGTAGTCCTGCACTGAAAACTGTGTAAACTCTCTTGCACAATAACCAGGGAAAGTTTCTTTCGATAGCACTTTTCCAGGAAAAAAATCCCAAATTGCTTAACAACACACAACAGTTCACAAACCTAATTTAAAGCACCATGAGAAAAACAAGCAAGTCAAAAAGAAGAGCAATTCAACCAGCGCTAAAAGCTCCTCTGAATAGGTATATTTTCAACTTCCTCTTAAAAGAGTCATTAGGCCCTAAACAGCTTATCAGCAGAGGAAGTGGTTTCCAAAGCGATGGGGCTGCAGCCTGAACAGACTGATCACCCCCAGATTTCAAACGGGTGTGGCGTACCACCAGGAGTCTTTGGTCAGATGACCTTAATAAATGTGATGGACGATATGGCCGTAAGATTGGAGATGTAAGAAGGGACTTGACCATGGAGAGCTAGAAGTCAACACTAAAATCTTGAAATGAATTCTGATCTAAAGTGAAGGGAGGATAGAACCAGGGTGATGTTTGTGTTCCTGGTTCCAACCTAAAGCCTTGCTGTCGTACTCAGCCGTAGTAGAAATTTAAGGAAGTAATGAACAAGTTAAAGCCCTGGATCCCTTGGGATAAAGGGTGTAATAAAACGCTTCCCTTCTTGCTCAAGACAGCCATCCCTCCTGTTTATATACAATTCCCAACCATGAGTGTGATGCTTATCTCCCTAAATTGCAAGGAACTGTGACAAATCCACTGTGACAAATGCCCAAACATTTCATAGGTCTAGTTATCTCATTATTTAGAATAAAACCTCTTTAGTCAAAGCCCTGAAAGCACATTTCTCAAAGTATGTGGGCACCAGAATTTCCAGCATCCGACACATTTATCAAATATTTTAACTGCTTTCCTTATAACACTTGTATGGAAACATAGCAACATAGTCAGGTGAAATGGGGTCGACCAGGTTTTCATGTTTGTTTTTATTGGCGATTTTCCATAAACTTTATTTCTTAGGCCTCTGAAGCCCATCCAGAAGCCATTTTGACATCTTTTGCAGTGAAAATGCATGAGTTTCAGTGGGGATATCCATTTATTTATCTGAATACCTGGAAAGAATATTTTTGGAAAACCGCAATAGTAGGCCTTGGCAGCAAAGATTTGCAATGTTCCAATGGCAGAGCAGCAGTCTTTCATACAACGTCAGAGAAATACACCACTGACCTATGTTGCACAGGGAATGAAGGAGTGTTTCTGACTGAGATACTTCACACAAAGGAATGGAAATGGATTATAGAGAGAGAGATTGTGGCAAAAAAAAAGATACACAGTAAAACCGACTTGCAGTATGTTGCAAGAAATAATCCAAAACTAGAGTATAGCGTGTGAGACACAGAGAGGAGATAATGATAATTCACCACTGGTACACTGCTGTGCTGTGATGAATTGGAACTATTGATGTGAGCTTGTGTACACATGCTCATCCATATTGAGGGCACTGATTTCAGGCAAGTCCACAGAAGTAATGTGGGCATGGATGACAACATGAGACCAAATCAGTATTTCTAAAGTGAGATAGAGACAGTGACAATGGCACAGAGAGTGAGAGAGTAAAGTGTGGTTTTCTTGCCCTGGGCTGAAAGAAGCTAACACCTTGACTTCAATTATTAACATGGCACTTGGCTTTTCATTAATCCAGCCTGTGCAGTATCTTTTTCTTCTCGCTCTGTCTGTTTTGCTGCAACAAGATCTGTGGTGGCACTGCTTTACTTCCAGTCTTCCTGTGTTAGACGAAGGCCCCATCTTGTCGCTAATGGTTGTTGAGTACAACCCATTCATCTTGTCTATTTGCCCTGAAGCCGAAAGTGTCACAAAAGCACATACAGAAAAAGTAAAGTGTAAAATTGTATTATCTCACATGGCAGACTAATGCAAATGTGGACACACTTCTACACAGAGCCATGTGAAAAATGTCTAATTCATTCAAATAACTGTTGGAAATTTTACCACCCAGAATGAAAGTGTAATTCTGTTTAATTAAAACATAAATGCAATGGAAGACTCTTGAAATAGTCCCTTGGAATTAAATTTTCTGTCTACATTGGTTTCCTCAAGTTTTGCAAAACAGCCTCTTTCAGTAGTTCCAAGAGCCACTGTGCTAGTTTTGTTGTTTCCAGTCAACTACACGTCCTATATATGTGTGTATATGTATGTGTGTTTGTGCAGCAAAGTGTGACAAACATTTGTATTGCTGCATGCTTGATTTTCTAGTGATATAAGATAGATACATTTCTTGAGTTAGAAATCCAGTTCATAGTATTATTAGCTCAAATCTGATTTAATCAGAACATAACTCCTTTTGTCTGTTGTTGACCCTTTGTTTCTTAGTTGGCAGCATCTTAAAGCTTTACAGAAATGGCAGATACATCAGCTGTGTCAATTTCATGAGTTTTGGCCAGTGCACATCAGCAGCCAGTCAGCTGACACATCCTGTAGCTGGTTGGTGTGGAGGGAAAAATCGGCTTAATTGGATCAGCTTAATGGTTTCAAAAACTCAACTGCAACTTCAGTGCGACGACAAGAGCCAGGATGTCAGGGAACAGATGATCCTTTTGAGCTAAGCACTTGCTGTTTTATCACTTCAAATTGTTCTGAATAAACATATTAGCCAAATGCTTAAACTGTGTGATTATGCAGGGTTTATCCTAAAATAGCCTAAATGCTCAGACAGCTTGTGTTGATGTATAGACGCAATAAATCAAAGCTAAGACTAGCATCTGTTCCATTGCAAGCAATGCTTAGTATTTTATATCATCTCCTTCCCTGTGGATTGGGCAGTTCAATATAAAAATAACTATGGGAAGCCCTGGGAAGCCAGCGGGCATCCAGTCAGTCACTTAAACAAAGCGGTCAACATTAACAGCTACATTGTCTATATGCTTGGCCTACAGTGTTAAATGGTGGCTGAACAGTTTTAAAAATATAGCCTCTGCACAGGGAAGGGAAGATTAAATGAATAGAGAGGAAATGTAAACGCTGTAGATTTTCCCAGGGGCATTTGCACAGAGGAGAGTTGGCAACTTCCTCAAGAATACAATGGAAAAAAAGTGCCCCACAGCCCCGCTGGCAATCCCAAAAAGCCACAGTTGGCAAACGATGACTATTCACAACCTCCGTTCAACATTTCCTTTTTTTCATCCAAGTTAACCGAACACCTGAAATTGGAAAGGAAGTCATAAAACATATTTAAACAAACATAATTAACTTTGTACAAGCAAAAGCTTTAGTTCATCTTCATGTTTTTCTCTTCCCCCTGAGTTATTACTTGTGGTAGCTACATTTACTACTACCATTTACCCGTCTCAATTCAGGTGAAGTTTGGAGGAAGTCATTCTTAAAACGGTGCTTGTATCAGTAGTATTTCATTAGTGGAAGTGACCCAACTGTTCAGCTAGTAATATGTTCTAATGGTACGAACAGCCTTTGTGTGAAAGTATGATGTGTATGTGTATGAAGTGTTTAAAATAGATGCATTCTCTGCAGAGCAGCTTGCAGATTTATTCACATGCGCATCAGAAACTGTGAGCGTGGAACTTTTGGGATCTACTTCAGTGACAGTTGAAGTGCCGCTGACCATCCCAAAGCTTATAAAATCAAAGAGGGGAATTTGGCTTTATGAAAATGGCAACCTAGAAATTGGGGCTTTGAGCCGTTAAACAGCATATTGCACAGGTGTAGTGTGTATGCATGAGCAGCAGTACTTGTGACAATTTCCTCTGCTTCAGTATTTCATGCATTTAAAGCCTTATGTAGGTAGTCTCTTTCAACTTGGCCTACATTTTATGTTGAAAAAGATCAGAACTCCTTGGTGAAGAGTAGTTCTGTCGATAAGCCAAACTTAAAACAGATATTTCTAAGCTGAACTCGAATTGCGCTCCATAGAGGCCAAACAATCCTAGACTGGTCTGTGAGATCCAGGGTAATTATCTGCAAATTGTACAAGGTTATAGATCTAGATGGAAGCAATATTTCAGGAGAAATTGAAAAGCGTTCATGAAAGCGAAAACATTTCCTGAACCCACCGCTTTAATCACATTTGCAGCAAAATTGTAATACATTTTTTTTCCCCTTCCCACTCCTGGCACAGTTTTTTTACAAATCAATCACCTCTTTGTATCAAAGCTGCTTGCCCCCCAACAAATAGGTAGTTGATAGCCTCAATGGTGGAGATAAAAATCCACATGCCCACGCACTGAGCTTTATGTTCAGGGATTTTGATATGCACCTCATAAAAGCAGTGAGTCCTTTGTATGTGTGTGTGTATGTTCTTTTTGCCGCACATCTCAGTATGCCTCTAATCACAGCACAGCTACCGTAGTACTGCGAAGTAACTCCATTCATGTCGATGCTATGCAGTACTAATGTAGCACATTTTTGCTGACATGAGTGATTTAGGGAATTATACAGTATTTTCATCATGAAATGAACAGAATTGCCTCCTTAAACAATGAGGGTCAAATCACTCTTGATAAATTGGTGAGTTGTAAAGAGCAAGGAGATAATAAAAAATATCGTTGGCCATAAATGTTGGCAGCTCTGCACATCGCCATTGTCTGAAAATATTACCAACATATCATCAGTGTGGCACAACATTGTTATAATTGTAATTTCTACTCATCTTTTGCTTCCAGCCCTCAAGGAGCTCCATATGTTGTAGTGTTGGACAGTCCTCACTTCCCTCTTCACATCTCCTCTCCTCCCTCTCTGCTCTCTTGCCAAGTGGTTTGGAACAGTCAAGCCTTTCCGTTTCTTACTCTTCTCATGCTTGTTTTCCTCTCTCTCATCTCCTTATTTTGCTCTTCAAGTATGTCTGCCAGTTCCTTCCAAGGTTAATTTCTGCTGTAGCTGAGCTTCGAGCAGATGTGGTGTTTTGCATCCCTGCTTCGTGCCCATGACAAGCCAACTGAAATGTCAACTCAATTGAAACACTTAACAAGAGAAGAGAACATTTTTGATTCCTTGTCTTAGTTTCAGAAGTTGAAGTTTAAGGCTCTGTTTTTCACATTTTATAGAAAATGGAGTGCGATGTGACAAAGGTACCACACAGGATTTGAACCAAGCACCTACAAACAGATCTCAGACTACTGAACATTGCCTATCTCTTGGTTGTTTCTCACTTTTGTTGTGATATTGAATCTCAGGCCTTCTGTTTAGCCCATTGCGGTAGCTTTTAATATTTCCCAAGGACTCGAAATACAAATGATTGCTCGAACAGTAGCAACATCATTGCCACCTATATTAGTGTTTTTTACAAAAGCATGTTTGAAAGTCATACATCCACTGAGGTTACTGGACCTTTAGAGAAAGAAAATGGACATAATGAAATGAAATTGACAAATTGTAAAATTATAAGTGCATCTGCAGCAGAATCCACAGTAATACATTCACAAGAGTACTCTACACAATCTGATCTGCTTCCAAATTACATTCAGTTGGTGTTTTTATTATATTATTACTTGATCTTTTCAATTTGGAGGGTTTTTCCCCAGAATGTCAGGGTTTTGAATATATATTTGTTTGCCGGTTTATCTGTTTTCTCTCCGTCACACTTCACTGTTTTTGTCTTGACAGGTCTTCCGCAGCGGTGAAGGCATGGGAATCCGCCTGGACAGTGCGTCTGCGTTCCAGGGTGCTGTCATTTCACCCCACTATGACTCCCTGCTTGTAAAGGTCATCGCCAGCGGGAAGGACCTGCAGACCGCAGCCTCCAAAATGAGCCGTGCACTGGCCGAGTTCAGAGTACGCGGGGTCAAGGTAGGACCTTTCATTCAGTGTGCTTGATGGGGCTAGTTCCCTCCAAGGGGTTTTCCCCAGTTTTTTTTTTTCCTACGTTTCTTTTTTGCAAGGTGTCATTGTGCCCCAGGGGCTGATTAAAATTGTAACATCTGGGGCTGGTGTAAATCTTCTCTCAACAGTTGTCATACACCCTGAATATTTCACAAGAGAGATTTTTTCAGGGCAGCAAAGATGTGAATTAGATTGCGTTCTCTGCTAAAGGTCTCTTGTGAATGGCTTCATGAGAGCCCATAACCAACTATTTGAGCCAGTGCATCCATGGTTAATAGTGTGATGCATTTCAAACTGAGAGGGTGAGGAGGACAGCTTTTTGAAGGTCCCTGTGTACTTAATAAGCTGCAGAGTGCAACAAGTCACTGATGTGGTGCTCCAAAACGCTTGGTCACTTAGCCTTACATCTCCGTGTGACCTGTCTGGTTGAATACATGCTCTGTAATGCTCTGACACTTGGATTTCTAACTTTCTAACACTCTGAAGCTGCCTCAGGATACCTTCCTGGAAAGATTTGTTCAGCAGAATGTGCTAAGTATTGTTTTTTGTCTATATAAGCTTTTTTGACAGTGGTTTTCATTAAAAGTCAGAATTCACAGAAAGGAAAGGTTTGGCTAATTAAAAATAATGAGCTTTAGGGTTCATGTATTCATTGTAGGGAGATAATAGAATAAGCCACACAATGCATCATTCTTTTAGTTGGCTTATTCTCTGTATTCTGTCCCTATATTGGCTGATAATTGACAAACATATAATGAAGCGACACACAATATGGAAGAAACTTTTATTTTTAGCATCCTAAAGGACAAGAAATACTTCTCGTAAGGAATATCAGTTTTTCTCACTCCAGGTTTTTTACATGAATAGATGGCTGACATTTTATAAAACCAGTTTTTCATTGAACCAGTTTCTCCTCTTTTTATACTCACATTAGCCTTTTTCACCCCGCCATTAAAAATATGTACTTTGTGATCAGGATGAGCCCAGTTGAACCCATACAGGGTTCATGACATGTGCCTTTTTTCTAGGACATTGAGGTCTATGTATTGTTGAGCTACTAATCAAGCTGTAACTAGAATCACTATAATGGGCAGCTACGGTTTTAGGTCTTTTTATTGTAGATGCAGGTGCGCACAAAAACTCATTCTGGGAAATTCAGCATTTCATTTCAAGGTGAGTCAAGGGTGAACAAGTCTTTTAAGCAGTTAACTGTTGTTTAATTTTGCTCTAAAGCTGAAAAGGCAAGTAAACAAATAACTCCACATCCTAATAAAGTATAACATTTTTGAAAAAGCAAAATGAAAGAGCACATTCTACTCATCGTATGCCACTGATGGCTTTTAAAACATTTTCTGTCTAAGCCAAGTAGCAGATTGCCAGAAAATTTATATTTCTTATTTTTTTGCAAAGCTCAAGCATAAAGCAAAGCACTTTGTGCCCTCTCTCCAGTGGTGTAACACCCTAAGTATAAAGAAGTGAGAATTTAAGTCAAGCAGCGGTTGATGTAAATTCAAGCATGTGACCTTGCATCTGTGAACCAGCAGCAACAGTTTATTGACTTCAGTGCTTTTTGCTTGGCGTATCCAATATATTCAAAGACAGTTGTGGTGTATTTGTATGTGTGTGATCTCCAGCCAAAAGGGTTTTCAATGTTTGCTCTGTTAAATTTACCTTTATGAAAATAAAGGCCATTGTAAACATGTTGTAGCTGGTAGATACTGAAAATTCTATCAGCTCAGTGATAATAATTCCTCTTTTGAATTAGTAATGATGAGGTGAAATTGCCAGTCTGGTCAGGGTTAGGGTTGGTCTTCTCAACTCTAATTTCTCATTTAACTTATAGTGCATTTTACAAACTGTACACAAACTTAATAGATGAATTTTCCCTTCTGATAGTGTGAGAGAATGTTTGTCTGCTGAGTCTCAATGTGTCCTCACTGCACAGGTTCATATAAACATGCAGATAGCCAAATTAATGTACCACTCCTGATTTTATGACGTGGATCTGTACGTCAAAATGAGCTGATTCTTGGTGTAAAGACAGGGCACGCTGCCAACAAGCTACAATGACAGAAAATTATGTTTGTGTTGATCAAACCTGAGGTAGAATAGAACATAACAGACTCCTGCAGAACAGATATGGTAGCATGTATTGACAAAGACTTTAGATTTGTTAAATGCCCAAAACTGAATTTGTTGGTCCTGTCAAAGCCATTTTTATTTAACAAGGTAATCAGACCATGCCATCTTGATAAACACAGGTGTGTGGTGTCAGTACATTTTTGAAAGAACAGAGAGAAATAATTGTCGAGGAAATTACGTTGCACCTCTATTTTCTCTCCTACTATTGAAAGTTGGATAAATGGCATCTGTATGCCTTCCTTTGAGCTTCACAGTCCTGTTTGAAATTGTAGATAGCATACCAAATGTTTATCCCCTTTTTGTGTTGTGTGGCACTATCAGGGACACCAAGCAAAAGCCTTGAACCTTCACTTAACACCATTTGTCAAAGCAACTGGACAGGGAGCTCGAGTCTGTCTTTCCAGTCCTAGAGTTGACATAATCCAAGTTCTTGTATTTTTGTAACTCGGTTTTTTGGCCTTTTCTTCAAAGTAAGCACGCAGACTCTGTTTTGCACTTTGATGTGGGCTCAGTGCTTCAGTCCTGAGTTAAAGTACAATTGCCAATGTCCCCAGTTTCAGTTGCTGTGTGAGCCACAGCAGTGTCCTTTAAACCTCTATCTAACTATATCCCAAATTCAATATTTTAGATGTAGGTTTAACTGGTAAACACATTTCTGTCCATCATCCATCTTTGTCTTTTCCTGTTTTTGTTACATTCTGGTAAATAACTACAGCTACCTAGCATAACTGTCACTTATTGACCAAGTAAACCATAGCAAAAACCAAGTCTTTCTTAAGAACCTGGATAATCATTTATAAAACAGAACAGCGTATATCATTCACATTTTAAATTCTTCTGCTCTATGTAACTTATTTTGGTAGTTGATGTGATGTCTATTTGATGTGGATGCTGTCTGCCATCCAGAGAGTCATTCCTCCGGTCCCAGATGTAGCTTCCTGTCTTAGAAGCAGATCTAATTGCTGATGCCTCTCGTATAAATTAGCATACATAGCTGGCTAAATTGAGTCCTCAGGACCTTGTGTATTCACATCTCTGCATCTGTGAGGATGTACTGTACATTTATGTGGCAAAGGTGGCCAGAATGTTGATTAGAACAGGAATAGTGGTACATTTTCTCCTTGTTAGTGTGTTTGCAAGCATTGGCCTTAGAGAGCGTTCTGTTGGAATGTCACCAGTAAGTAGCTGGAGTGCTGGCAACAAATCCAAGGCTTATTAATGCTTTGGTCTGCTCACAGAGATATGACACTGAAGGGGTGGCATCCTCCTAACTCCAAGCTGCTGCCCCCCCCAAGGAAAAATGTGGCTGTAATAAATTTGAAACTAGCCGCACCAAACTACTTTGATAATTCTTTGAGTTTGATGACTTTTTCCCTCTGCCTTAAATATACCCTAACCTTTAAAGTGAAAACCCGAACCAGTCAAAGTTTCTCCGTTGACATGTGACAACTTGCTGCTCTCCTCTGTTGTGTGGAATTATATTTGGCATTTCAGGAAGATCTGTTTATCTCCTGCTGTGTCTGTGTGCACTTGTCTATCAGCATTTCAGTGTGGACATTTGTTGGACTTTTCTGTGTGTGCAAAGGATAAGCCATGTGTGTGAAGCAGCAAAATATAAAGCATTTTTCAACAGACACAGAGGTGGGAGAGTTCATTCATTCACTCACTCATCTTCAACAGCTTATTTGTTTCCCGGTTGCACAGCGGGAGGGGGGGGGGCTCAGAACATAAGACAGGAGGGTGAAGATAGATGGATAGAGGAACCAGGGGGAATAGGCGAAAGGGCAATCAAGATGGAGACTGTAACATAAAATGACAGGTATGGTAGTGCTGCCCGTAGTGACTGTCGTGTCTGGCGCTTTCGTGTGTGTCGCTATTTGAATTTTTCATGTCAAATCTTGAATCATGTCTTTACATGATTGCAATTCATTCACTACTTGATCCATTTTTCCAAAAAAAAAAACAAAAAGTCTCTTTAGTGCAACAAGTGAGGAAAAAAATATGTCTCTTTAGAAATATTTAGATTACAAAACAAACACACTCCTACGGGATTACCTTTGTTCTTACCAGTAACCAGCCCCTCCCCTAAATTATAACTAGAACATGACAGAGTATTTCTCATCATGCTGAAGCAAAAATGAATGCATATAGCTATAAACATGCATATGTGTGTATTTAAATGCACACAAAACGTTAAGTGAAAAGGAAGTGGCTCGGACCTTTGACTTCTAACTGAATAAATAATAAGCAGATACTGTAATGCTGCAGTGAATCAGTCACATTCCTCAGTGTTTAAAAGACAGACAGAAGTCATCCAACGGAGAGACCGACATCAGGTTAAAACACGTCCTTTCCCCCCTCATGGCACAATCAGACGCCAAATATATTCTGTCCAGTTTGATGGAATCTTCAGCAAACTGAGACATTTGTGTGTGTGTGTGTGTCTGAGTGAGTTAGAGAGAGAGAGAGAGATTCATATTTGTTCCACTAGGGGCTTTGTTTTCAATGCTGTTCATCTTTACACCTTATTTATATGAGTGTTTGAGGTGACATAAGGTTGTTGAAACCAAAATGTCTGTGTGGGTACACGTCTTTCTGTCTGTGTGCGTGCGTGTGCGTGCATGTGTGCGGAACAGGTTATGAGCTCATGCAGAAAGGCTCTCTGAAGTATCTTTGAAATATTTCGCTTCATTATAGCCTTCCAGATCACAGACTGTTCTCCATCTTGAGACTTTCTTGTCCTTCCCCACTTCACTGCCATGAAACAGCAGCTTTATTTTTCTTTACTTGCCACATTTGTTGTACATGATCCTCAAGTGTGACATGGATATTTTATCATCTTTTGGACCACATCATGTATCTTTGAGAGGGGGTTGTATTTTTACTGATATGAATAAATAAAATCTTTGACATTTTGTTCGAAATCATTCCTCTTTATCCTCGCTTGGGTTCTGGATCATCACCTGTTGCACCACCCTTCTCTTTTGTCTTCCTTCTCCTCATTATTATTTACTTCTTTGAGCTTTCATGCTTCATAAATGTGCGGAGATTATCAGTAGAGCTGACCATTCATTACAGTTGAAGTAATGATGAACATAAATCAAATTTGTCAAAGTCTCATATCTTTGTAGTGGCATTTAGCAGATTGTCCCTCATCTTGTGACAGTAAAGATGTAATCTTGTATTCATATTTCACAACCCATTTTGGAAATATGTACACCAGCCACACATCCTCAAACCGGGTAGTCGTCTCTGTACACTTTTTTTTGGTCTGTTTATTTACATGGTTTCAAGTGTTTTTACATGTATCTGACAAAACACTACATTTCCAAGTGGCACTGAGATATCATAGCCAATGCTTTTATCACATACAAGCTTCTCTCAGTTCTGTCAAGTAAATAACATCCCTACTTTCTTTTTTAATACCCTGTCATGCTCTCCCAACTCTTCACCTGCTTGACTTTGGCCTACCTTCTTAAGAAAAATTGTCTTCGAGTCCTCTCATGTATACTTTTCATATCTCCTGTAAATGGTTCACTGCATTGGTGACATTTGTTTTTCCAGGATCTCCTTTCTTGTAGCCTGATTTTTATACCTTGCTATAGAATTAGTCTTACTAGCCCATTTATAAGCTGTAATTAGTCAACATAATCGAACATTGCAGACTAGATTTATATCTGGGTTGAGTACAAATAAATCAGGTGGGTCGATGTGGCTCATGATTTTATTCCCCATCAAACATAAGAAAATAGTTTGTGTATCGAGATCCATCTTGTGAGTTGAGTGATCAGTAAGTAATTCATAACATAGCATTCCAAAATGGTTTTTCAATGCTTTTGCTAATGAACAGCCACAGCTATATCTTTGTTTTATAGAACACTGAATCATTTCAAGCTTAACTGTACATAACATCTCCAAGAAACCAAAAATAAATCTGCTACTCTCATTCATTTAATTTCATCCCTCAGCCTTGCTTTGAGCTTTTTTTTTTGCATCCTTGTCAGTTCTGTCAGTGAACTGTCACATTGAAATCAGCGCTGACTAAGTGAAATGATGTTTTCCCCTCTGATGAAATACTTATCCAGGATCCTTCATTCAGCATTTAAAAAGAGGAGACAAGAAACAGAGCATACATCTTATCTCAGATTTATTAGTGGAAGGAACACACAATCTCATACACTGGCACTATATTGGCCGCACATACCATCTTTTCTTCATTTCACACCTGTAAAAAAAAAAGCTCTTGCACGGTACTTAATCACATGGACAGCATTATAATTATCTGTGTGGGTACAAGCTTGGCCCATATGTTTGAGTGTGTCCATGTACATGCTTTTATTTGAATACTTAAGTGCAAGTGTTGGATAAAGCTCATTTCAGGTAATTGAATAAAAGATCAAATCCAATTACCTATAGTGATGGTACATAAATGAGGTGGGTGGGAAGGTGACTGACGGAGGCCAGAGTGATGAATGGAGGAATAGGAAATCTGGGTTCTGTTGACAGAAGAGTTAAAAAACAACTGGAGGAGAATATAGTCTGAATATCAACCTGAGAAGGACAAAAAAAAAAAAAAAAAAGCGCAGTTGGATAGAGAAAAGGTGATAGTTATGTAAAATAGATGGGCGGGCCATGAAATGACAGCCATGGAGGTCACTACTTCTTTAGCGGTGTTAGCAGTGAGATAGATTGCTTGAATTTAAGGCCCCAAAAGCATTAAAATTTGAAATACACGCTTTGGTGCCACAACAACTTTCTGCACTGCTTGACTACTCTTAGATTAACATAGAACAGAAACACTGTAGTATAAAACTGAAAAAAGCATCTTTCATTATCAGCATCAATAAGCAGTTTCCTGTTCCTTCACTGCAGATGACCATTTTTTTCTGTTGGGATTTATTTGCTGCCTCACTTATTTAACAACCGTAAACAAACTGGAATTGGTAGATTTTTGTCTTCTGTGTGCTCAAGGGTGTCCTTGTTTGTCAGTCCACTCTATGTACTCTATCAAGGGTGAGTAACACAAACAGTTTACAATATGTAATCCAATGTATGAGGCAATCCACTTTGTCATTGAGTAAAGAGTCATTTTTGACATTCTCCTTGGATTGCTTTAGAGGGAGCAGGTTGCCCCTTCGTGTAAGTGATGCTGCATCCATTTTCCATATTTTTCATTATTCAAAAGAAGATAAATTGGCAGTGATTTGTTGACATCTGAGGATTGGAGTGCTGTGAAATGTAGCCATTTGCTATTGCACGCTATTGCTTTCACCTCTTTGGTGTCACTATTTAGTCTTTGACTGTTGATTTTAACCAAATCTACTGAGTACTAGTTTTGTGCCACTGATGCAAGTCATTTTACAACACCACCTAAAACCTCAGTTACAGTAAGACTGGCGATCTTAACACTAACAATCAAGCACATGGAAAGGGACTCTAATGTGGGTTGTGCCTCATCACAGAGCTCAGCACACACAAACATCAGGCCCTCAATGGTTTACTGCTAGTATGGTGTTTGAATTGAGTGATAGTAATAATAGTCATAATTTTAATGTCCACCACACAGACAACAACAGAGCAAACCAGTGTAGGAGGTGCTGTCATTTGTAAGTGTTCTTGAACAAAGGCCTGACAAACATAATGTAGTGTCTACTGTAAGATGAAAGAAAGATGGATTTCCAAACATTCTTACATGATTTTTCTCAAGTCTATAAAAACAAAGTGAGTTTTACTGCCTCTGAAGAAAAATGCCAAGAGGAGATAAGACATAAAGGAGGACAGGCTTGTTAAAATGACATCGTATTGGACCAAGGAGTAAACAGACAAAGCACTAAGCTGTTAACATCAAGACATACACACTGTGCACAGTGACTGACAAACACAGCTGTTGTATGGGGACAACAATGTTGTAATCTAGTATTTTCACGCTAATATCACTTACTGACTAAACCTGCATCCCCAGTTTACATGCTATCAAGTGTCACTCACACCCACTTAAAGATGTCAGCATAAACACAATCCCAATCAAAAAAAAAGACACAAGACAGATGAGTTTACAGCCTGAATCAGCATCTCCTTGCTGAATACACACACATGCTCATACAGCAAGTTGGAGCTGGATGGTGTCAACTGGGACTTTGAAGCCATAATCAGGATTAAACGGCTGGTAATCATCTGTGACGAAAGGAGAATGGGACAGGATGGAAATTTTGAGGCAGAGAGAGAGAGAGCGAGAGAGAGGGAATAGGAAATATAAAAGAAAAAGAAAATAAAAAAATATGAATCAATAATTTTTCAGCACCTTGTCCTTTTTCCAATTCTCTGAAAACACAAAACACCCACAATGTTTCCCGAATATTACTACTTCCTGCCTGATATTTTCCATTTACTCAGAAATGTGGCTATAAGAAACCTGCTTCCTCTTCTGGCTCCTCGTAATATGTTGTATATTTCTTTCCACTTCTCTGCTATTCTTAGAAATTTAGATGGAACATGCGCATACATATCACTCCAAAATATGAAAAACAAAATTTCCTTTTAACAATTTGTTCTCTGTTCAGCAACCTGGAAGAAGAAATCAGGGTTTGTGATATGCATAGGGGATGACTCAAAGCAGAAGACATGATGTTTCCATAGCAGCTTGCTCTTTTCCTGCTTTCTTTCACTCAATTCTCTCGTTTATTGCTCTCGTTTTCTTGCTTTTTCTTCTTCTTTTGCATCTAGTGTTCGTTTCCTTTCACTGTCCCTTGCTGCTCTGCTGTAACATCACAGCTTTGGTTCGGCACATACTAATAAAAAGGAAAAAACGTATATGCATTCTCACTCCCGTGCAGGGGATCTGGCCGTCTGTGTGAATATTAATTTGTGATCAGAGTGAAAGTTGGGGACAAACAGGACTAAGGAGGGGGGTCCTTTTCTGAGGTGTGAAATCTGATTAGGTGGGTGAAAAATGGGCTTTCCCCAAGAGATTGTCTATCTGCCACTGCGTCCAAAGTTGGGTCAACTGCAGTTCAAGGCAATATAGAATTATGTGCTGTGCACAGTTTATTTGAGGGGAATAACAACAAAAAATAATCATTGTTGTTTTGTGTTTGGCTGAAGATGATGTTGACAGAAAATTGAAGATTAATCTAACTGCTGAATTACTTCCCAATGCCACACCTTGGATCGCTGGAAAAGCAGTTGTTTGCAGTTAGAGAACAAAAAATTAAAAACAAATCAAATTCAGACATGCAGGTGTAAGCAGCAAGTCCAAATAATTAAACAATTATCAGCTTGTATTGAGAGTACGCATCAAAACATACAATACACAACCAATGGAGCAATAAAGATAAGTACAGTCATGTAGACAGACCCTATTATTGGTGTTGCTAATCGTCTTTGAGTTGCCTCAGCGCTCACTTTCACAGAAAATTTAATACGTTCACACATTGAGAAGTGCTAATGACCAATCAGCTGCCAGGAAATGCACTGACCCAAGGTCAATTAGGCGAGTCACACTTTCAAATTTAGACTTCAAGGGCAGAATACATGTTAATGACAGTGCATTTATTAGGTGTAGACCCATGCTGCTTGTGTATAGAGAGCACAATCTCCACAGATACGCTTTGCAACAAAACCTGTTTACCTGTGTCTGAAATGCCAGCAGGTTGTGTTCGATGAAAAGTAACAATTTACCACTGTTAGATGCAGCTTCAAGTATGAGAAATGGTGTTGTGCATGCGCCCGTCAGCAGTCATGAATATTGAGAGTCAGGAGTGACGACATGCATACAGATGCAGAAATATTTGCAAACCCACACAAACACACATGCAAAAGAGCAGGGTTCAGGGGGTAGTAGGTATTTTTAATTAAGGGCTGGTGCACATGCTGATTAATTTATGTGTTCTAATACTCTAACACAGTTAGGCGCTTAATGATCCACAACACAACCTGTATTCTCATATACATATAAAGGCTAAACAACTAACAAAACGTAAACATGTATGCATAGTGGTGGAGTAAACAATGTTGTTTGTGTTTTTCCTGAGTTGGACATTGCCATCTTCAAGCTAGTGGCTGAAGTTGCACTCAAAGACTGTCAATTGAAAGCAGAAAGGCGAAGCTTCTCAGATCTAATATCGTTCTCTTAGCACTTGTTTTTGAAATGTTCATGTCTTAGTCATTTAATCAAGAATTGTTAGAGCGCAGAACAGCTTTAAGCTGCTCAAAGCCTTCCATTGAAAGCCATTGAAATGAGTTAAAAATAATTTGTCTCACAAAGATTTATTTGTACTACAGTTTGAACCTTGGTCATCGAGGATTTCTCCTGCTGTAGGTTTTCCATGGGGCTATGTTTTTTCCTGGACAATTCTGAGTCTAATTTAATGGGCATAGAAGAACACAAAACTCAATTTCTCTTGAACTTCTGGTTACCTGACACATACACAAAGAGAATGAAATGCTTTGCAGACAATTGGCTTGTGGGCTGCATTAGACGTATGAGTAGTGTAGTTTATTGTTAAGTGTCATGAAATGTAGCGACTTATTCTGTTTGTCCAGATGGTTTAAAAAGAGACAAATCTGATCTGTTAAAAGCTTTTTTGCTCATTAAAAGCAGAACAGTTTACTTTAACGTTCAGAAATACTGGAGCTGGAGGTCTGTTACACTAAAAATGCCAAGGGGTGCCATGCCACCCTTTTTTATGAGTTCTGCTGTTTATTTGGCAGCTGTGTTTGCTTGTTTCTGCTGCAGCATCTGGCAACCCAATAACACTGACAGTTTCAATGTTAGAGGTTTTTTTTTTCCCCCAGACTGAGCCTGAAGTACACCTGATCTAACAGTTCTCCTGCTAATTTAAAATTCCATTGTAAGCCTGCACTCTGCATTAACCTTAAAGTGTCTGCTTTGCTGGTGAGGTTAATGGATGGGCACTTTGCTTTTCATGGATACATTCTATTAACTCTCCAATCTCTCAAACCCTATCCTTCTATCTTGGTCTTTCTGTTACTCCTTCCACTACTGACAGTGCAAAGTGCCAGGTTTAGTACCACAGCACTTATATCCATCTTCCTAATTACAGTGCTGATACATACACAAGCATGTGTGCACACCCATCAGTGAAATTATAGGCAAGGCCGTCCTTACTCCACAATTGTACACAAATACGTTAGACCGAAGAAGAAGTGAATTTACTTGATTTGAGTCAAAGGGGTATGTCATGTTCTTGTTGGCTATAAAACTACGCTTGCCCTTAACAACCCCCCAGTTGAGACATTTACAAAGACCTTGTTGAAGCCCTACATAGCCAGAAGGCCAGTAGAGGTGACATGTTTACAGCTTTTTTGGACAAAGCCTTTCAGAGTGGCATTTCATCACAAAGTCTAGACTGGTAGTAGATCGATATGGACTCTGAGAGGGAGGGAAAAACGCGCGACTGAAAAGTCTGAAACCCTGGTAGCGGCCCCTTAAGGCTGCATTATCCATAGAGCTTACAGTCAAAGTGTTTTTTTGGGGCCAATTCATACTGAATATGTAAAGTTGGACATTAGGAAGGCACTAGAGAGCAGGCCATGAATCACTAAGGTTGTTTCTTCATGGTAGCTTGAAAGTGCCCAGCAAATATCACAATTTCAATGCAGCTCCACCATTACAAAGTTTAATTTTAACAGGACATTTTGATGTTGATGCTGACCAAAAGGTATCCTGATCTGGTAAAAATGGATCGTAAAATATTCAGTAATATACTTTATTTGCTTTGCCTGTTGTGCAAATGGGTTTTTAAAGAAAGGAAACGAGTACCAGTCTGCATTTCACACAGCAGCCTCTTCATCATAGAAGTTATTTGTGGAAAGGTTTACATATTCCTCTGAGGCTTCAAGAAGCAGCTATGTTAAAGGAAATGTGACACTGTGGCACAGAGTTTGGTGTGGGATTATTTACAGTTATAAAAGGGTTTTTACACCTTGGAAGCCTGTGGGCCGCAATGAATCAGCACAAAAAAGCAAAAAGTGGAATGACTTCGACACTGGTCAAAAAGGCAAAGTCATTCCCATCCACAGCTATAAGCAGTGAACCCATTCCTTCCAGAAGTACCTCAAATCACCTTCTCTGCACTGAATCATATTCCCTCTCCTCGTCTTCCGCCCCAGCTCACTCTAATTTGCTCTGAACTTTTAAGAATGTCCCCCTTCTACCTGCAACTTTAAAAAATTCTTTTTTTCTTCTTTTTTTTCTCCCCCTGATAATGTTGGTGACCAAGGAACAGCTGCTTATTCTACTGCTGCCTTCGCACTAAGTGGTTTGGGATAAGAGCATCAGGTAAATGTCTAAAATATGAAATGGAAAATGTTCCCAAAAAGTAGCCTGGACTTCAGTCTGTCAGCGAACTCAGCTCACGCTCTGAGAAATTGGATAAATGATTTTCTCTTCTGTGAAATTGATTGATTTGTTCACATTAAATTTCAGTTAACCTGAAAGCAATACTGAATGGTCAGTGTGTTTTGGCCTTAACACTTGATTCACCCGATGTCTGGCTCACTGCCTGATATATTCATTAGGGGTCAACTCTTTACTGAACAATCAAATATTTATTTGCTAACAACCTGAGGTAAATTATTCTTTTGTTGAGTTGGTTTGCTAGGGGTTGTTTAATATTTCAACAAATCAAACGAGGCATCTTCATCCAGATGAACTGATTAAAGACCCACCCAGATGGCTGTGATTCTGTTCTGGAGGATGAATCAGAAACCGCAGACAGTGTGTGTGTAAACCACTGCAGCATGTGGGGATTGTCTGAAGGGAGATTTTGGACACAAAAAATACAGCATGAGAGACGAACACAGAGTTACTGGATAAATAGTTTTTGAGTTTGAAGGTGTTCACTTCTGGAAGGCAGGCAGACAGATACAGGTAATTGGACAGCGTTCCCAGTCAGTGAGCGTTGTAGGTAGTAAAGAGAAAACAAAGAAATGAATATGAAACTTGATGAAAAATAAACAGGAAAAAAAATTACGAGACAAAATAAAATGTAGGTGAGGAAAACAAGTGAAAGAGTGCTATTAAGAAGTTTGGCAAAAGATTTAAAAGTGCTACAGGAGGAGGAGGGGATGTAGTGAGACAGAAATTACTTTGGGAGAGTGCCTCGTGTTTTGGCTGCTTTAATGACTGAGAACAAAAGTCTCTTTTCTAATTCTAATGAGTTTAATTATGACTTGCCCTTAGCCAGGTGTTTGGATCAGCTAATGTCGTGATGCATTAATTGTCAATTAAAATGGAATCAGATGCAGTCTCCTAATCTCAGCCACTTCTTGCTGAAAAAATGTAAATTTAAACCAACTGTTTGTGTTGACTTGTTAGTGACAGAAAAAAAAATTGATAAGCCCCGAAGGCTTTTCTTATCAGAGGTAACGACATATTTTGGATAAGCCTTTTTAAAGGCAGAATGCCATTTTCTTATCGGCGCTTTCCTGTGATAAGATGGGATTGACAGCTTGCATTTCATTCTGTAAAGTGGCTTCTGGTATTAAAGAAACTGGAACACAGGGGGAGCGAGTTGAACAGCAGAAGGGAGGTGAAAGAAGATGCATCTTGTTCAGATCGATAGAAATGCGAGGGAAGATTGTTTATAAAACCCAAACTTTTTATTCTCAGGATTTTAAGTAATAAGTTGTGAGTTTTCATGTCTGCGTACAACACTGTGTTTTTCTGAGAGAGAAGGGATTTGTTTCATTTTAAGTAGACAATGAATTTGTGCTTAATGCTCAGCGCTGCTGCTGAGAAAACAAATATTGGCAACCCAGGAGACCAATAAGGAAGAAGGTGGGCGTAGTGACAATGAAAATGAAGACAGGAAATGAGATGCATGTTTTTGTTCTTCACCTGTATTTGTTCTCCTCCCTCCTCATTCTTTCCTCTATTGATGATATTGTTTTTTTCTTCCTTTTAGTCCCTTTATCTTTTTTCCACTTCTCATGTGGAGACAGAAAAACATTTGACACAACTGGTGGTGAATAACACATAAACCAGCACATGGGAGCACTTAAGGTTTTATCTCCAAGATATGTAATTGATCAGTGTATGATAAATCAACACATTACACACCATGCTGCAATATCATCATAAAATTCAGCTCATATCATTGAAAGAAACTGGTTCATTAATGTCAGTGCTGTTGCTGACTGCAGCCGTGATATTTGGTTTCATTTCATAACAAACTACTTACATCATACTAATCACCTAATGAGTTCCATTTATACCAGGATACTGCAGAAAGGGCAACACGTTGTGCGCTGCACCCCATCATCAGTCTTTGTCAGTAACATGTTTATGTAGCCATTTTGGCTTTCTTCATCGCTGAAGGCTCAGTTAGCGTTTCTTAGTATCAGTATAGTTCCTCGTGTGGATTTACATTCGGTGGAATTTGGTGGTCAGAACTATCACAATATATGTTATACTATATATACATCATACACTGAGTTCCCAGCTTACACCTAGCCAATGAAATGATGCGGCCTTCAACAGCAGAGGTGTTTGACATTTTGTCCACCTTCATTACGAGGGTAGACTTAACATTAGGAATATTGTAATTAAGGCTGGCTGCCTTTAATGGATTCCCATTCATCATTATTTTTACCTCAGCTTCAGCGTGAGTGAACACAGTTGGTTGTGGTGGGGACATGTGACTGAACACAAGGATCATTTTAGGTGAATGCTTCATACACACAGACACTGGGGAAAGTATTATCCAAAGGAACTGAGATAAGAAAGTTAAAGTTGAGAGATTATCGTGTCTTCACATCAGGAGGACCCTGCGGTGTGTAAAGTGTTAGAGGAGAAAATGCATTGTAGACATTGTTAAAGGCCTGCAATACATATTTCCTCTTTTTGTTCCTCCTTTGAGCTTCTTTAAGGAGAAAATTATGTTCAGTAAGGCTTCTTAACACTACAATGAGCATTCCAGCATAGAGGTGGATTGTGTAGTGAAATTGGTCAAGCAGTGATATTTGGGGGGTGAGCAGTAATGTGTTGGTGACACTTGAGGATTAATCTAATTATAAAAATAAAATAAAATAAAAAGCTGTGTGCATGCAGATGAAGGACTGTGCATTGAAATATTGCGTTGCTGGCTCTTTTTCTTTGTTTTTCCAATTTTCGTTTTCTTGTCCTGACATGCCCTCTCTTTTCCTCTCCAGCTTCTGTTAAACATTAGCATTTGCTTCTGTTTCTACACCTCACCATTATTCTGTTCTACTTATTTTTGATTTTGGATGTAGAAAGAAAGAATACATTTCTGTTGATACCAATATTTCCTGATGATTAGTAATGTCCACAGATGCCTGACTTTTCATTGCTTTCTGTGAGGCTGACATAAGTGAATGTGATGTTTGAATGTTACACCTTTCTGTTGTTGTTTACATATTTGCAGATTAGACATAGATATGTTTGTGAGTATATACAGTCTGAAAATCAGTGCCCATTAGCAATGCATCTGCCCACAATGCACTGGAGTGGCCATCTGTGTGGTTAGAATATTCAATAATATTTAAAAAGACTCAATAATGCTAGTGTTGGAATCTAACAAGCGCAAACCTCAAGTACACAGCAGGGACAGGGTCAATGGTTTAGTGGGTGGAAAACAGTGATGCACAGTTACAAATGTGAAGTATTTGTGTGGACCTTGTTGCCGTCCTTTATACCCCGCAGATGTTTAATGAGCCACAATTCATTGCAGTTTGTTCACTGCATTATTGATTAAGAGATCAGGAGCAGCAGACCAGCAGGTAAATAAGATGGGGTTTATTACTGGTGTTTTACTTTTAGCAAAAAACATCATGTTTAATTGACAAATGTTAACTAAATGTTGTAAAATCAGGGTTTTAGCAGCAGAGAAGTTTGGAAACGACTTGTTCTGGCTCTGTTCTGAAACTATAGCAAATATGGGATGCCTGCACTCATGTAACTAAAACAAAGGGACTTTATTGAACGGAACGGTGAGGCCCTGGGGCCATCCCAATTGGAAGTTAACATATAGTCCTAACTGTCCATGTTTCGCCACACACCTGTTCCAAACAGAAACAAATGTGAGCCAGAATGGCTTTTTTGGGAATGTGGCTGTATAGAATATGTTATGAGAGCACAGAGAGGAGAGAGGCAAACTCATAAAGGGATGAATCTGACTGACACAAGGCAAAGTACAAATACAAACCTTATTAATATGCTGAAGAGTGCGTTGCATCATGTAGCAACTTTTTCATATTTTACATCTCAAACTATGTCCAAGTTTTAACATTTTATTTATTTATTCACTGTTTACTCTCCAGCTATATGTTTGGCTTTGGATTAGTTGATAGTCTTTTCTTTCTTAGGTAGAACATATAACAGAATCTTAGGTTAAAAGGTTTGGTTCCCTTCAGGGCCACCCATCTGAAAATTTGAGCCCATGACCCTTTATGCTGCTTTGGATAATTATCGACAAACTCTCTTCTGCTAAAGTTAGAAATAAAATCATTAAGAGAAGTCATTCCCTGGGTCAGAGTTGATGCTTGCTTTAGTCGAATGGCTCACTGATACCCTGATGCCCCGATTGGAGCGAGGTGTGACATCTGTTTTCAGTTACAGAATATATGCTTTATTCTTCACTTCATGCACCAGTTAATGGCACACAATGGGATACTGATAAACTTCATCATTTACTGAACCCTTTGTGCTTGAATTAATGTTCGTCACATGCAAGCCAGTGGGTAGATGATAATAGATAATGAGAAGAACATATAAATTCACTGCAAAATGATTTAGTGATTCGCAATTTCATGACTTGAGCTGAGTCGTAATAGACGTATACTAGCTGGAGGCTTGTCCCATCGTTAACTAGTTATTTGAAATTGGAAAGTGAATGTGTATTCTCAAGCTATGATCAATGACCTCTTAAAATTCGGTCATTTGAACAGCTCTTTCAAACAGCTGATATGTTTGGAGGTAGCTGCTGTGTTATGTTTTTCAGGGAATGAAAGTGCAAATATTAACTGCTTCTCAGAAGCATTATTGTACTATTGATTTTTTTTTTTTTTCTTTTTTCCCTCCTGTTCACTACAAGACATTTTGAGGGCTGTAGTTGTTTTGAATGTTATTACATGCAGTGAAAGACCTCATAATTTTGTACTGTCTAAAAGACAAATTGTACAAGTTTCGAGTTGAGTTTTCCTTTTTCTCACATAGTAAACTGTTCTGTTGTAGCAAGTGATGAGAAGAGTGCTATGAGCAGTGCTGGCAGCAGGTCTGACATCTCTGTATCTCTTTAAACTGAATTTTTCATGAAAAGAATACATTTTCTGTATCTTTATTGGTGCTAGCAAGCAATGGGACATTGTCAAAGCTTCAGTATTTCCTTTGAAGTGTGAATCCTGCAGATGTTTGACAGCATTTTCATCTTAAATAACCACAAGCTAAGCTGTGCTATAAGATGCAACAGATGACAATATGCAACCCACATAGCTGCTGATATTGTCAGCATGACCCTGACTACAATAGATGTGAATGACAGCCTATTGTTTACTGATAAGACCATAAAATCTATTTTAATGTCTTTTTAAAAAAAAAAACCTTTTTTAGGTAAGGTAGAACAAAATGTGTGTGCATCTTATTTTTGCAAACATTTGTAATGTTGCTTCACTGTCAAGTGTCAGCTTTCATATTTTAATCTAAGTGTAGAGGTCTTACATTATTAAATAAATCACTTCCACTTTCTACTAGCATATTCAAATTAAAGAGGGGCCTGAATTTAGATCTAATTGTTGCCAGCTGACTAAACAAACATTTTTGACAGCATTAAAGTTTTAGTGTGCACTCTGCACCAGAGAGCAGCATTCTTTTTCATCTTTTTATGCATTTAGCAAGACTATTATGATAATTGTGCACACATCTATAAAAATAAATTTTGATAAATGCTCACTCACAGCCCTATTAAGTTTTATTTACAGTTACAGATTCAAACCAATGCAGGTGTTCCCCCAACAAAAAACATGCATCCCGATTTAATTTTCTTTCATAATCTTTGAACCCCCCACCAGCAACAAAACAGTCCAAATGCTTCATAGCAATAATGTCCTGGAGTTTTTGGTTTTGAGGCCTTTTAGGCTGAATAAAGAGCAGGCCTACATTGCTTACTGGCTGTCAACTGCAAGGTTAAAAGACCCTCTCACAGTAGTTGGTCCCAATTATGGTTCAGCAGATTCCCAGTGGCTGTAAAGCTCTGAGAACTCCCTACCATATTCACTTCTTACAATAATGTCTTCAGTGTGTGACTGTCAGTGGTTTTGTCTTAGTTCAGCTCCCGGTTGAACTCTCATCATAAATAGTAAAGCCATGGGCAAAGTCGTGAAACCAGTTCGTGGACAAGATATTCTATTACATAATATTTTCTACTAAATTCTGAGGAGTCTGACTGTCATTTGTACTGGTAGGGTTGAGAGATTTTCTAAAGAATTTGAGATTGTTATTATCACTAATTCAGTAAAGGTATTTGGGAAGTTACATGCAACTTATTTAGGTTTCTAGTGTTGATTTAGAGATGAGAGCATATTTGTGGGCTTTTAGGCTCCCTAGGACAGCGGTCCCCAACATTTTTTGGCCACGGACCGGTTTAATGTCAAATAATATTTCCACGGACTGGCCTTTAAGATGTGGCGGATAAATGCAACTAAATAAAATGATACGATTACCATAAAAACTGTGCTATAAAAGGCAAATGTACAGAGAAGCTCATTGCACATAGTTGTGTTTATTAGCAGAGTTCAGAGCGAATATGCATGTTGTACTGTTGAATGGGTAATTCTTTTTCTTGTGAAATTGTGTTCATCACTTGAAACATAGAGGGTCTAAATCATTTCATCAGTTGCACAAATCAGCAAGTTTTTTAAATTGATATCTTTGTGCCTTGTATCTTGTTTATTTTTCCATAAGTCTATGCCAGGTTCTCTTCCTTCTGCTGCCTTTTGTCCTTATTCTTATCTGCCACTATGGTTTGCGCTCTAGAAAACAGCCAGAATACTTAAAAGACGACACCCTGCTGTATCTGTTCCTCTTTGTCTGCCGCTGTCTCGCTTCTCTCTCAGAAAGCATACTTTGGAATGTTTCAAGATGAGAAGATTTCAGTCACTCCTTCTGATCAGGATCCTGATCCCGCAGCGATGATGAGTTGGAGGAGGTGGTAGCATCACCACAAGGACGACCAAAAAAGAAAACTGACAAAAAGTGGGCAGGGAGCTCCCGTTTCATACCTTTTTTGAGGGGGAAAGTGAAGAAGAGATGGGCAGCAGGTGGCATGTTGAGAGCAGTTATGATGAGCAGAAGAGGCCCTGCAGGGCAGTAGGAAAAAGAAGGGAAAAGGCAAAATCACCTGTAGGAGAGAAAGGAGATGTTAGAAATAAAGTGGGTGAGGGGGAACAAAATTAAGCACACACTGAAGGAACATAAGCTATAAATTAAGTGATATATACTTCCTCTGTTGCAAATGATGGGCACAGGTTAAATGAGGAAAGTTTCAGTTTCAGCTGTAGAGGAAACGGCCTGGAGTAACATCTTCACAGGTGAATATTGTATGACACCTTCAATAAGGTGGAAGATCGAAGGAACTGGCATGATTTAACACTAGAAACCAAAATGCCTGCCATCAGTCAGGTGTATTAGGACTTCAAAGGTGATAAATTTATCCGACTGCCATTGAATAACGACATACCAACACTGGATTGCATCCTTTTAACTGTGGCAATGCATGTTTCAAATTAAGTCGTGGCATCTCATGCTAGAATTCTTCGAGCTTTTCACCATCCACAAAGTTTTAACTATTTTACTGACCTCAATTTAAGCATTTCCTTTAAATGATCGCCTGGTAAAATGAGTGAATGAATGAATGATGAATTGGAATCTGAGGCAAAAGTGTGGCTTATATTATCCAACCTGCTGAGACTATTAACTTATAGTTCACTGTTGTTTTTTTTAATTTTTATTTTCTTTGCTGTACTGCAAAAAACCCTGTTGAAGCTTATTTTTTGTCTGTATGATTGTCCCTCTGTTGAAGATGGCGTGAAATTTAGCCACTGAACTACATACTGTATACATAGAATAACATTTTATTAGAGCAGTTTTAAATGGGTTTAAGCAGGGGCAGCAAGTTGAGATTCAGTCTGTTTGTGCATGTGAATGACATATCAACTCTTGTAACTTCTTTATTCTGCACTTCAAGATTAAACAGAGTTTATGTTCTTTCAGTTGTAAACCACTGAAAAGCTCCCGCTGAGCTTGCCCATTCAGCTGTGCCAAAGACTAGTCACCACATGAACTTCGACTGGTAAAACATTTACTGACACTGCTGTGGTCAGGGGTCCTATTCTTTGTGTAGCTCAATAGCTCAGTTAGAAGGGTAAGGTGACACTAACACTGCTTGAGGGCTTCTTTTCCAGCTGGGATGGAAAAAAGAAAACATTTGTGCTCACAGTGGTGCCGGATCTGTTGAATGGAGGCCCTCAGCTTAAGTCTCTGGTCTATCTTGAGCGTCAGGTTTTTTTCAGTGATGGGAAAAACATGCCAACAACTCCCACTCGTCAAAGAAAACGGGAACAGAAGTTGCATCTATCTTCTCCCAAGTCTGAAAAGGTTGTTAAAGAATAATTAAATATTAATTGTGAACAAAACAAGTCAGTAAGCAAGCAGGGAACATTCCATATTGAGACATCTGAAGAAAAGGGAAGCAATTAAGGTCTTCTCAATTCATGTTCTGACCAAGCTTTGACATAAACTTGAATAAGAGTAAATGTAAGAGACTGAGGGCAGAGGTGAAGGAGAGAGCTGTTGAATGGGAGAGATGGTGTGAAAATAGTCGCTAAGGTTTCAATTTTCATTACAACCAGAATTTTTCTTAGTTTCTTAAACTCGTAATGTTCACAAAATTAATCTTTCCTAAGTTTAATTATGAATGTAATTTAATTATTAATGTAGATTTATAGCTTTTTAAGCATCACCTCACTTTTACACTTGGATTTATGTAATATGACAGTTAGAAGCTCTAAGTATTTACAGTTGTCTATAAAACTCGGAGATAGAGAAATAAAGGGAAAATTTAGGAAATGGGAACTAAAGATGAGTAACCTGAGAATAAAATACGGAGGCACAAGGATGGAGATGCCCAGATTAAATGGTAAAATAAAAGTAGAGAAGAGTTTTAATATTAAAGCATGTGATTCAGCATCCATGTAGTATCCAGTAGTGGGCATGCCGGTAAGAAGCATTAAAATAATAAAGAAAAAAGGTCTGAATTGAAGAGAAAGATTTTATTTTTTTTTAATGTTCAAGGGAGACTGAGGTAGAGAAACAGTTGAGAGCAGAATAAAATGAATGAAAGAAAACTGTGGAGTGAACTGGCAAAATAATATGTGATGCTAGTGCAAGAGAGCAGGGAGGTTAGAGAGAAGGGGCGATGGAGTGAATGCAGTAAACAAAGGATTGCATGAGAAGTCAGTGGAGGTGAAGGAGAGAGAGCAAATTAGATAGGCTAGATTAAAGACTGGGGAAGGCAGAGCGAGGAAATGATGCCTGAAGGTAAAACCCTGCAAGAGGTTCAGTCTTCTATCATTTTACCATCCTCTTGATTGAGCATTGCTTCTTCCCTTTGTCTTTCTGCTTTTCTTCCACTGCTGTCATCTCTCTTCCCATCTGTTCCTTTAAAACTGCTCTGTGTGGCATATCTTTATCAAATTAACTGTGCTACCTCAGTGCAAGTCTCAATCCTGTAGAGCTGGTGTTTATCAAAATCCAGCAATTTTCAAATGAACCGTAACATGAGGCTATCAGTTCTTCACCATTTTGAAGCTTTCTGCCTGTTCAATAATTGTCAGAATGTATTTAACTGTTGAACATAGAACACTGTACATGGATCAAGGAAAGGATTTCATGAATAGTAACATCCAATCCCCTCTGCTGTGGTAATCTGGTCTTGTTTCTCACTTCCTCCATCGATCACTCCTTCCTTTGCTGCTACTTCCATCTCTCTCCTCTTTGCTCTTCTATTGCCAATAGATCTTTTTATCTACCTCTCCACCTGTAGCTGTCTGTTTACCTCTTCATCTTTGTTTTTCTTCTGTCAACTTCTCCTTGCTGCACTGAGCTAACAACAAAGTGGTAATGCATTTATTTCAAGACTAAGCAAAAGCAGAGGATGAAGAGATGATTTTGAGGTGAGCAAATGCTTTGTGTGAAAATGTTATTTGGTTTGATTAGCCTTTGTGTAAGAATACATGGAGGTGATTTTGGTAGATTGAAGTTGTCATGAATACTTAGTGAAGATGATTGTGTAGCCATCAGCCACGATCAGTCACTCTGCTTAGAATTTGTTGTCATTATTCAAGCCTTGTGCACCTTGTTACCTACAAGGCCAACAGATAAAAATAATTTGAAAGTTGATAGAACCAGAGAATGTTTTCTTGGTCATAGAGTCTGTGTTATTAAAGAATTCATTTTAATTTGAAGTTTACTTTTAAAACAGCACTGTTGCAATCATTCTTATCATTATTAAATGTCCCGGACAAACAAGGTATGTATTAATTCATAAGCTCGTTAAGGGACTGAAATCAGAGCTGTCAAAAAGCTAATTTTCAATCCAGCTTTCTAAATTTAAATAGCATTTGGCAGATAAAATGGCAGTGACGTAGTGAATGAGTAACCAGGTGACATGCTAATTTGGTAAAATGACTGGCATTTTTGACAGCAGTGTTATTAGACAAACAGGTCAGATGCAAAAATTGCATTACATTAAAAATTCAGTTTTTTCTTTCACTAAATCCTTATTTTTAGCCTCAAAAAAGCAATTTTTAGTGCACAACATCAGTTCAGTCAACAACAGCTGTGATGAGCTAAATGAATATCTTGCTTGCCAATTTTAGGAGGGAATAAATAAATAATGAAATATGAACAATTTTTCCTTTGTAGTATCGGGTCAGTAAACACGAGACCTCAAACTATGCCCTCTTATTATTCATTCCTACTAATTTTCCTTTACAATATTACTATTATTCTCAAAAGAGATTTGTTCCAGCAAATTACTGCACAATGTCTGCATTTATCAGATCATTTTGAGACTTGGCCAAGTTATTCAAGGTTGTCGTACATTTCATGTTTTCATTTATTTTTCATGAACCTTGAGATTAACTTTCATATCTGAGGTCTATTCAATACTGGCAACGCAGCTTTTGTGATAATTATTCAATCTGATGAGCTTGGTGTTTCTTACTGTGGCCTACAGAGCTACTTAGTATTTTCTTTATGCCGTTTGTGTCATGGCACAGTTCAGCATGTGGCAGAGCTGGGCCAGCTGGTTACTTGTGCATGAGATGCGTGGCCTAATGCATCCTTAGTCAGTAGTTACTCAGCACACTGCAGGCAAATGCATCATACCTTGATCATAACTGCACATGTCAGAGGAAGTGTGTCTGAAGGCAGGAATGGCCTCTCAATGCACAGACATGCACATACAAAGCATGCAGGCAGAAAGATGCAAACCTCACAGCCTCAAGTTTATCCTGTCATGCACATTTATGTTTGTGTTAAAAGGTTTTGTGTGGATGTGTGCTTGCACATTACTCAGCATTTTTTAATTAGTCAAATTGGGCCAGGGTTTTGCCTTTAGCAAAGAAAGCAGAAGGAGGGGAAGCGCTGTTTTCCTTGTCCGTCACACATAAGTACACACACACACACACACACACACACACACACACACCTTTCTCAAAGGTGACTGTAGCTTTTAATGTGGCTGCTTAAGAGTTTGAAATCTAATTGCCCTCTAACCTGATTTCTGAGACACACACATACACAGAGACATACACCCTTTCTCTTGTGTCACTGTGGATGGTCTCAGATTAGGATATTACCATTCAGGCAACGTCTAGTGTCTAAAGGACAAAAAGAGAGAGTGAGAATACATTAACTCTTCACATACACACAGTCTCACAGCCACATTTGGCTTTGTGTACAGAGGCACACACGGGTATGCACACAAACATACTGAATGCTTAGTACAATGACCTCCACCCGCTGTGCTGATCCACCTGAGGCATATCACCCTAGTCTGCAGCTTGGTGCAGCTTGGTGCAGCATTCATTCCTATTCTGCTTATTGTTTTGGTTTCTGTATCTGGCGCACTTCCTGGGGGAGGTTTTCTGGCTGCATCCACTCAAATGGAGACCACAGCCAGATGTGTCAGTGGAGGAAGTCTAGACTGCCTTGCTTCACCTGTTGACATGGCTAAAGAAAATGGATCAATGCAATGATTGTTTTGGCTTACTACTTCATGTTCTCTAATTTATGTCTTTTCTTTTCCCATCATCTTCTTTATACTTTAGAGGCGTTATTAGCTATGTTCACTTGCAGATCATTTTCAGTTTGTTCGCTTTGCTGGTGGATTGATGTTCAACTGAGCTGCAGGTATCAGTGAAGAGGTCTTGTAATGTCTTACGTTAGACTGAGACCAACAGATATGGTTGGCCATAATAAAGCATCAGAATCATGATTAATTAGTTTTGACAGCTTTAGTTCCTGTTCTAGCCCATAAATTCTGGTTGTCACATGAGTTCTCCTCCCTTCTGTGTCTCATATCAGATCTGTTCTTTGTGCATTTCTTTTTGTCTTTCTAAATGCATTCCCATCTGTTCCTGGGACTCTTGATCTCCCTCCTTCCCCTGGATTGCTTCTGTCCCATGCATGGCTTTCTCATTCAGTCTTTTCTGTCATATGCTGTCCTTAATCACTTCAACTAGAGTTACTTACCATCTAATCGTCTCCACCGACTGACAAGTAAGCAGCTTTTTTCCATTCATGCATACATGCTCTAAAGCAAAATTTACCTTTTTTGAGTACTTTTCCATCAGAACTGAATTGTTCCCACATTTCTCTGCAAAATAAAAGTTAACCCCAGTGCTATTATTTATTTTATTCACATATGTGTTTGTTCGTGTATGATTTTATGACAAGTGATTTGAGTTGATTGAAAAGGACTTCATTTTCTTCTGTTGGAACTTTGTAATGTAAGGAATTACATGGACACAAATAAAGTCATACTATAAATTGAAGTGTGTGAACACATGAACATGACACATAATGAACTCAATTTTGATAATTAGTAGTTCTCTGTTTCATACATGTAATTTTTATTATTTATATCAAGTCCAGAGAACAATATTGACTTTGGCAAAATGAAATAACAACAGAAAAGGAAACAACAATAATGGTTAAAAGTCATCATTATTATTATTATTATTATTAATGCAATAGGCTCCGTTTTTATAGGCATCTGCTTGTTTGTGTCTGTGCTTTGGGATGTGTGTGCTTCTTCAGTATCTGTTTAATTATAATAATTTTTTTCTGCCTAGTTATAAACATTTTCTGTTATAATCATGATGATTTTTTTTGTTTAAAACCAAAAATCCCACACTTTATATTTTGTATTTGATCCTAACATCATTTCCCCGAAAACAGAAACACATGGTGCAACAAGTAACAATTTTCATATATCTATGTCTATCTATGTATATATAGAGAGAGATAGATATAGACTTGTACTTTCAAGTTTTTTTTCGTTGTTTTTTTTTTTTTGTTTGTTTTTTTTTGTTTTTTTTTTTGTCAATGATAGATTCTTTTAAGAGTCTCTGTGGTATGTGCCAGTCGATCAATTGTCACATTAGTTAAGGTTTACAAAGTCTTCCAATGGAGTTTATCTCCTTAGCGGCTTTGTGTTCTTTTAAACTTGTTCTTCTCTGAAAACATTCACTGCTTGGATTTGAAGTAGATCCATGTGGCACAATGGAACCCGAAGTCCCAAAAAAAATAAACTTGAGATTTTCATTCCAGCCTAACAGTTGCTGCTTTCTGCCCATGCTACTTTGCTGTTAAAACTGTTTTACTCTGGTTTTAGCAAAAATGCCCTCAACTATTTCACTTTTTCTTCACTTTGGACATTTTTTTTTATTTCTAATATTTCCAATTACTTCCTTTCTTAGCATGTTGAGAAAGCTCTAAACCTTTTTGACCATGAATGGAGTCTGGTTGACTGGATTGCCCCTCACAAACATTCATATACATGTGCGCACACAAATACACACACAGACACACATACACACATATCCTGTCCCTGATCCATCAGAGCATGCACACGTATGCATTCATTAGTGTTCTTCATTTGTTTGGTCCATTATTATCTGATATCCACTGTAATCTTATCTTTGATAAATGTACACGCACACGTTACATCACACGCCCCTCTCCTCCATTTTGTAATCCATATCGACTTCATTGTAATCCCAATGTCTTTCTTTTAATAATGTCTGTGCTTCATTCTCTCTTTCCAGTCCCTATTGATTGATCATGTCCAATGCACCCGGCTCTGTATTTATGCTCCCATAATCCGCAGGCATGGCAAGCCAAAATCATTGTCCAGCCACAGAGGACACATATAAGTCACATTCATTGTGTTTTGGAAAAGAGTTTCAAAATGGCCGTCAGTGTTGGGGCGGGAGGGCTATGTCGTCATAAACTTTTTTCCCTTGTGTTTTTGTGAGAGAGAAAACTATTTCTCCACTATTAGCGGTTGTGTTGATGTTTTTGATCCAGTGTAAACTCTCTTGGTGTTGTGGGGGTTGAGACCCTGGAGAGTTGAAGTCTGGGCACCAGTCATGTTCTATTAGTGTATTGGCTTTACTGAGAATCCATGCTGAGCTCACGCAATCTTGTCTCCGCTATATATCCTTCAGTCTGGTGCTCTGTTGATGTTTTCTCCTTTCTGATTACGACTCCCTCTCTTTGTGACTATGTACCAGTCGCACTATCTCATGTTCTCACCAATTGTCACTCTTTTCCAGAGATTTTTGTTTTTGTTACTGCTTTTATTGTTCAGCCATATTTACTGATACAGCTTAAACTCAACCTTGAGTATTTAAAGACTATTTTAAAACTGCCATACATTATGTTCCTCCCACTCATTCCCTTCTCCTGTCATATATTTCTTCCCACTTATTTTGTCACCTATGACTCTCCTTGTCAGCTATAGAGCCTCTTAAAAGGCTCACTTCCAGGCACACCTCTCTCCTTCACTTTTCTTGACTTCTTCCCAGGAAAATGAAGGACTGCACAAGTGAAACTTGAGTCAGTTTTACTCATCTCCCTGCCTCTGACATCACAACCATCCCTATCTCTTCTGCAATCACGTCATCTTTCTTATCCTACCGCTTTACCCTCGTCACATCAAGTTTCCACTCAAACTGTCCTCTAACAGAACCCCTAGTACCACTTTATAAAAAATGTTGTTCCACTGCCTCTTACACAACACTTTCCTCCAGTTCCTCACCATTCCTCCCATCCTTCCCTTTCTCTCTCCCTCGGTCCTTTATGCTCCCTTGTTTCCCAGTGATCCCAGTGTTTGAGTTTGAGTTGGTGGTGTTATAAGCATGGATGTATCCCCGTTGCAATTCACTGCGTGCTCCAAAGCTCCCACCAGCTTCTCCCTCATCACTGGTTGTTGAAGAAGTTGTGCTTGTAGTTGAGGCGCACTGCACCAGCATCCCATGAAGTGACTGGCTCCGCCTCGTCCAGATCACACTCAGCCGTTTGGCATAGCTGACAGCACCATAGCGTTTGGCAACAGTAGCTGCAGCATCAGTTGCAAGGGTGACAGAGGAACCCATGTCCAGCGAGTGCCGGCGTTTGCTAACAGTCCCACAGGCAGGACTTAAAGGAGATATGGGACTCTGATAAGCCTGTGACGAGTTCCATTTGTCCCTTCCTCGGGGAGTGATTCTCCAGTCCAACAACTCTGAGTCTCTCAGGGGGGCAGCCAGAGAGAAACTGGCACGATTGGTCAGTTCTCTCTCCAGGTGGGGTTTTGGACGGTCCCTGGAGCGTGACTGACGGGGCAGGGTGGATGGTGGGGAAGGGGAGTAATAGAGGGGAGTTCTGTCACTTTCTGGGGTGTATGGTGATGCCTTCTCGAGCTTTCTCTGCCGCACCACCAGTGCCATCTCACGTCCCGTCCCCGTTGTTGTGGAAACTACCCCTCCAGCTGAAAGAAACTGCTCCAGGTTAACTTTGGGCTTGACCCTAGGTTTCGGAGGGAGTTTTGGGGGCAGAGAGGAAGCAGAATCAGCAGCTTCCTTTTCTTTCTCCTTTTCCTTGTCCTTTTCTTTCTCCTTCTCTCCTCCTCTTTTAGAAGGCAGACCGTTGGGCAGCACCACCATCATCATGTCCCCGGAACCATTTGATTGGTAGCATCCGCTACTATTTCCCCCTTTGTCCCTGCCCCCTGCACCTCCACTTTGACAGCAAGCTCCCCCTCCAGCCTCAGTGTTGCTGTTGTGGCATATCATGTGGTCACCATGATTGCAAACACGGTGACGAACCATGAGCGCCACAGTGAACACAAGCAGTGTGACCACAACAACACCGCCGACCAAGATGGTCAGTGTCCCACCCAGAAAGTGGGCTTGGAGAGAGCGGCAAGCTGGGTAAACATCCTTGGTGGAAAACGTGGTACAGCCCAAAACCTTTGTTGCCGCTAATGACGTAATAGTGTCATCAAAAATGGCCAGCACACACAAGTTGTAGTCCACCCCGGAAACCAAGTTCTTCAACAGGAAGCGGTCGCTGGTGGATGGCAGAATCCTAAACAGAGACAAAAGAAAGAAAACAGGAGGTCATGCTGTGCTTTGGAGGGTGAAACATCTGCAGTAAGTTAGAATAGCCTGAATATTTTGTCCATTGTAGAACTACAGAGAAAGGCTGGAATACTGGGCCAAAGAAGAGGAGAAGAGGGGGGAAAGGTTGGCTAGAAACAGCGCAGGAGTGGATACTGCAGTAGGGGAAGAGAGGAAAATGAGGCTATTGATAGAGAGCACGCCAAGAGAACATGAAAAGAGAACTCTGTTTCCTCATTTGAAGTGCAGGGGTGTCTGTATGTGTGCGTGCTCGTAGTTGGATCCCTGCATGAAGAAAAAGTTGAGCCATTTTGTGGGACCTTGCATTGATAAAAAGAAGCCATTTTGGTTTTGGCTAGGATTATAGTAAAGCTGAGACATTTTATGGTTTTGATTAGTGGAATATAGGGTATTTATGTGTATTGTCATCACAAGTGAGAGTGTGATTTGTCGTCTTTGGCAGTAAATGTTTTTCATGTTGTATCTAATGAGTGAGTATTTGTGGGGGTAATAGAGAAGCCCTTTGAATGTGTCTTCATTTTAAGTCTTTGAGCAGCGGTTACAATTAAAGGAGAGAACATGTCAACAATAGAGTGAATAAACAATGAGGAGAGGTGGTGATAAGAATGGAAATATGGAAATAGGCTTTACATAAGTTGCATTTGCTTGTCTGTGTGTGTGCATGCCTTCATAGTTATGTTTGTATTTATGGCATACCAGATTGAAGATCTATTTTCATGTTAGTGGGTTTGTATATGTGACCTGCTAGTGTAAAAGTGTGTATGTGTGGGAGAGTGTAGCACTGCTCAAGTGTCTGTCACTGATGTGTATGACTTTGCCCTTTGATTTCTAACCCACTTGTGTGGGCAAGTGTGTGTGTTTGTGTATTTTATGTGTCGTTATAATGAATATTTTGTCAGTGACTTCTGCTTTCTTTTCGCTCTTGTCCCCCCTCTTTGTATCATTTTTCATGCCACATCAAATAACTTGATGTTTTCTGTGGCAAAAATTGCTCCACATATTTAAGCTACATCTTAGAGATGCCATCTAGTGTGATTTATGTGCACAAAGTCCCTAACCTCAGCCTGCTTATATATTATATATTCAAAATAAGTAGGCCAAGGACAAGAGAAATTTAACCAACTTTTTCTTTGTTTGTTTTTGAAAGTTTGATAGTTTTCACAAACATTTATATTTGCGTTACATAAATTAGGGGATGTGCTGTCCTCAATAATAAATTGTCTGCTGAACCTGTGCTATGGGGCTGAGGCATGGATTTATTTTGCAGTACTGTGATGTAGGGATATTGATTACTAATCTTCATGGCTTCTTTGAGGCTTTAAAGTAAACAAAACTGAAATAATCTGATCTAATGCCCAGAATCTCAGCTGTTGCACCTGTATAATTTAGGATTGAAAGTGTTTTCTGCACAGAACAGTGTGCAGCAAACTAAGTTACACTGTCTTAGGAAATCTCCTGCAGTGATTTGAATAGCGAGGACTGGAACAGAAATGCATTCCCACTAATTTCCGGCAGACGCTCAGTGTGATCTGATAAGGAATTAAAATGTACTGTTTGACACTTTCAGTCCAAATATAATTGTGACGGACACATTAGTGTGCCTTATCCTATGGTCACCGTCGCCACAGATTACTTTCAAATACTGTCACTAATTCACCAATTAACTCCATGCTGATGCTAATTTGGGTCCAGGTGTGTGTTACCAATGGCAAAGGCCCATTATTCTGGAGAAAGGAGCTCTTTATTATCTGCACATTATTCATAATGTTACAATTTCAACCACTGGCATACCATAGTGAAAGAAAATGCTGTGCTAAAGCCTGTTTGCCTTAATATGCTGGTATCTATTCCAACTCTTTTAACACACAAATTAGCTTGGATGTCTACTCTAACTTTTGTCTTCCCTTTAAGAATTTTATACAAAGTGAAGGGTAGCTCTGGGAAATTATGGCTGCTGACTACATTGCAAGGCCTGAAATTTCAGTGCAGGAACTAGAAATGGGTAATGAAGCAGCAAATGAAGGTTTTGAGTACATACTTTTTATAGTCCTACAGAAAAGCACCTTAAGAACTTAAATCAAACCACAGCATTATACCCAAGTACATCAGGATTGAAAGCCTGTCCCAAGTAATCAGTCACAGCAGCGGACTGTGAATTACCTCTGTAAAGTCCAGTACTAAAGGCAGTGGGATACTTAATCAGATTTCCCACATGAAATATGCAAGAAGCAGCACTCATAACACTACTGCATCCTCTCTGTCTGAATAAAAAGCCTTGGTCACGTTATAGGCTTATAAAAGGGCCTGGAAACTATTGCAGTGGTGTCAGTTCATCCAGAGCCTTTATGTGTCTACATATAATTGATAGGCCCAGGGGGCTCAGACTTGACCATCAATGTGGGCAGTCGTGCTCAGCTGAGGGGCTGCCTCTCTTTAACAAAGGCTACCACTGTCATGTAAATGCACGCTACTTTCTGTCGGCCCGTTCTTTTCCCATGTTGCTCAGTGTGTCAGTTTGATTAATACTGCTGATAAGCAGCACGTCCTTTATTGGATTTGGAGCTGGAAAAAAGCTGTATTGTTGCATACACAGTATTTATGCTGATTCCGTCTCTACCTTCTGGTATATGCTCGCATTATGAATTATCATGCACTCACTCTCACACATGCCAGGATGAGTCATTTTTCTCATCCTGCCATTCAATATCCATACCGTTATTTACTCCGTCCTCCATTCTCCTCTCTATCCGTGTTTTCAGCTCTTTTCAATCCTCCTCGCCTCACTCTGTCCTCCTTATTCTTTCTCTATCCATCTTTTATGAACAGATTTAATACTTTAGCTGATAGGCCATTACTGCTTATAGGTCAATATCTTTTGTACTTCCAGTACTTTTTCCATGAACCATCCTCTCTTTACCTTTACCTAAATCTGCAGCAGCACTCCTTTTTGTTCCATGCTGTCTTGTACTATTTGACTTAGGTTTTCAGTTATGTCCATTCCCTCTGCTCACCCTTTCTCCTCTCTTACCTCCTCTGTATTTTTGCAGCCAATGAGCACAGCTGACTACAAATCCTCTGCCTATTCTCACTGGGATCACCCTGACCCTCCAGCCTTCCTCCATTTTGCAATCACTGTACTATGTCTCTATTAGCCACAACAATGACTACCATTATTCAGCATCGTAGGTCACTCCAGCTGCCCTCCTCCTTCTCCTCGGCTCTACTCATCATTTCCTCTTTTCCTGTCTCTGCGTTTCCTTCCTCCTAATCCTTTCCTCTTACTTTTCCCTGCCACCTCTCCATTTGCCCTCATCTTATATTTCTCAACCACTCTTATCCACCACCCCAGCATTGCTCCCTCCTTTGAGATTGTGAATAACCTTTCTTGTTGCTTTTGCCACGCTGCTTGCAATAGAAAAAGGTGTGTATACTCACTGAAATATACATGGAAGACCTGGACACATGCATCTTTGATTTGCTACAACTGACATTATAACTACGACATTATAAAATTTTTTAACCATACTTACATACCAATTGCCTTATGCACTTACAAATATGCAACTCTGTGTTGTGTGTAGACATTCTGGACGAATGAAATGATTTTCACCTAAATCCTCAGCAATCTTTCGACACTGCATGTTCATGAATATGGAGTGTGCACATGTCTGTTGGAGTACTGCTCTGAAATAAAATGCATTGATTTATTGAGTTGGTTTGTTTGAGAGGAAGCAGTTGTTTTTCTCACTGTATCCCTCTATTAGCAGATCCTGTATTTGCTGGCATTTTGCTCTGTCACCTAACATACCAAGAGCTCATGTGTCTGTGCTTCTAATTATGGCTAAACCTTGCAAAGGAGCACACACACTCACAGATGCAGAGGGAAAACGAGACAAGGGAGTGCTTTGTTCAAGCTGGTGACACAGAAACGAGTAATTATTAGTGCCCAGGAAATAGGAAAAGAAAAGAATGATGGCAAAGGGGATAAAGGAATGGTAGAATCACGTCCCCCTTTCTCATCTTTCGTTCTCACTCTCTCCCTCTTCTTCTGTTTTCTTGCAGCCTTGTTTCGCCTTTTCTTTTTCTGCCTGCATTACCAAGTCTGGTGGTCTGACACAGGACAAGATTGGGCATAGAGAGCAAGAGAGAGAGATGAGGAGGAACAACAAAGCAATTATCTCCTCCTCTGGCTGACATCTATACTGCCCTTCTTTCCTTTCCCATGTCATGTCTTTTGTTCGTTTACCCTTTCCTCCATTTTTGGTCTTGATTTGTCGGACTGTTTACTATCTTGTTGGCTGTCTCCCTCAATTTAGTCTGATCTCTTCTTCTGTTTTCCTTGATCTGTCTCTCTGTCTGTCCAGCCACCCCTCCCTTCTGGATTTTGTTTCATCCATCCTTCTGTCTTTTCGCTTTCCTTAATCTATCCTTCTCACTCGGCTTTCTCATTTGGCCTGATTTTCTTGCTCTGCCTGATTCAGTTGTTTTCTCTCTAATTCCCATTTCTTTTTTTATGACCTCATTCTCTTCCCCAATCCCTCACTATTTGTCTGTGTTCATCATCGCTCCCTATTTATGCTTCATTTTAGTTTAACCATGGGATAAAAGGTAGTATGAATCTCACTGTCTGCCTCTGTCGAACTCCCTTAGCCACTTCTTCCCTTTCAATGAACTTATAGTATAATGTAAGCGGACGTGTAGTGAGTACTGACCCTTTCTCTTTAATTTCCTTCATCTGCCTCTAATGTGAGGTGACGCATGTATTGACACAGTAGTTAAACATTTAATTATTTTTTCCCCCTGGGGTGCAACTCTCAATTTAGATTTGTCCCTCCCCTCCTTTGTTTCCTCATCCCTTTGGACTGCTGCATCTTTACTCTTTTCTTCATTCTTACCCGTTTCTCCACCTTTGTCTCTTCACGACTCTTTTGTTCTTCTTCCGTTATTTCTCCTTGCATCCTCATCCTTGCCTCACCAGATGTACTAATTTTGTTTCTTGTATGAAGTACGAGGCTAAAATAAGGTGGTATCGTTTGCCCAAAAATATTACATTGTGCAACACGTTACAGAAACTGTTGCCTTGTTGACATTTGTTTCCACAGTAGATGAAAATAGTTTATATACTGTAGCACATATTTGAAAATGTATTTTCAGATTGGATTTGTGCTCTTTCAAATATGGTCTGTAATTAAGTTTCGGCAAATAAGTGGCCTTGCCAAACAGTTACTTTTGAAGTTTTACTTTCATTTTCCTCTTCGTTTGTGACTCATTACCCTCTGTCTCTCAGCATGATACTTTCCTGTGACTGTCAAACTCTTGCCCTGTCCTCTGAGACGATGCATCCCTTTACTGAAACTCTCCTTTTATTATTCTCATTATTTCTTATACTTGGCATGATTCTCTCCAACTTCCCCCTCTGTCTTTCCCTGTGATTGTTTCGGGTCCCATTAAATTCTGTGGCACTTCCACTCCTGCATGCACAGTTCAAGGACTTCTGAAACGCATGAAAGACATTTTTTTTAAACTCTGACGTCAAGAGTGGACAAGTATCACACTGATGTCCTGGCTGGCATGCTGAATGTACTGGTGTTTCATGAAGTATCAGCAACCTCCGTCCCAACAGATTGCCATTGTTTTTTTGTTTTTTTTTTTAAAGTTGCATCTTCAGTACACTTCAGTACACACCAGAGGCACAACAAACATCTTGTATAATTTAGAGATTCACTAAGGTATTTCAGGGTCGGACTCAGTGACTCCTGTATTTTGCAATGTAGCGCAATTCCAATATTATAGTTTCCAACAAATAATATTGTGGTGGTACCATTGTGCCACGGTATGTGCCATTTGTTTTATGTCACATCGGTTTTGAGGCTGGCAGAGAGGTGATAATTCAACCCTATCCTGGGGTGTTGTCCCCTTGAGTACAATAGCCACCAAAGAATCATGTCTGATACCACCTCAACTGAAAACATTAGCAGCTTCATAGAGCCGTGTTCTGTAAGGTTTATGTCCATTTGTTTACATTTTGTGGCTTTTCAGGTTCAAGACTGCTCAGCTCTTTGCAAATTGCCCTGTAAAAAGAGAAATTGCTTTATGAAACTAGATAGCCTGGTGAAAAGATGAGACGTTTTCCAACAGATGGAATCTGAGCTGGCTTTGCAAACACTTTCTAATTAGCATAGAAGGACAGTCTTTCTCCTGTTCTTTGTCCTTCAGATGGCCTACACCCATGTATAAGGCAGAAAAAGATGGCAGTTTAATCATTTCCCACGTTTACTGAGCAACCTCAGGAAATCCTTGGTTATTTCTGAATATCTGAATGCTATGTCACATTGAATAATCAAGGACATTTACTTCCACTAAAATTACACTGTAACATAGTGGCAAAGCTCCAGGTAGAAAGCTCAGTTGGTGCTGTCAGGGGAGCAAAGGGTGACAGGGTGAGCAGTGCCCAGCTGACACCACACAGACAACATCCCACCTGGCACTGTCCCATACGCCATCAGAATTAGACAATCCTTGCTAAAATGGAAGCTGGTGTTGTGTAGCATGTGACTGACCTTTTAAAGATGATTAAATCTGGCAGCCACGAATTGTGCTACTGCAATGTAATCTGTTTAAACATAACTGCCTCATCATGAAGCTCACTTTTTGTCAGTCGGTCTGGACTTTCTTTAAATTTGTGTTTTCCTCTCTTGGCCTCACCCTCAACTCCGGTCAGTCCACCTGCCAAAACACACATAAAGCAACAACCACAACAAAATAGGTGAAGAAAGTATATATGGTCTGCCTCTTTCATCTAAGTAAGTATAAATGTATAGTGTGGATTCCCTTTGGCAAGCTCTTTGCCAGCTGGAGTGATATTGGCAATGATGCATTGATAACATGATAGAAATCTATTCTGAAGATCCCTCAATATATTGTAATAGTCTTCCTTTCCGCGCTGCCCTCTTCCATTCAGCAGTCCTCTGAGACAGGTTTCCTTGATTCCTTCCTTAAAGCTTTCACACTTTGTGTCTTCTCCTAACATTTTCTTTCTTTCCAATTAGGTTGGACGTTGGTATCTCAATTTCACATTTAATACAGACACAACATCTATCTATCCTTGGTGACAGTTGATACCAACTGATCACTTACTCTCTTTTCACTGAATTCCAGGAGCTCTCCAGTTGCCTTGGGTCAGTCAATCTTACTTTTCACTCTTTTATTTCTGTGTGACACTCTCTGTAGCAGGATTTTCTTGTGTAAAGCTGCACAGGAGCTGGACCTTCACCTCTGTCAGTGCTACCATTTAATTATCCCCTTAAGTTCCTTTAGATTTATCAGTGTCACCCATCTTGTGTTGAGATTTTTTTTTTCTGGCATTTTGGCAATTCACACCAAGCAACAAAAACACAGCCATTGACAATTTCAGTGTTTTTGTTTCAAAAGCAAATGGTTCGTTTGAATCTGTGTCTTGTTTACTTGACATCTAGTAGCAAGCCATATCACCTACCATTACAATGCTTTCCACTGAGAGAGTAATGCAGCGGATCAACAAGGAAGCTTTGATGTTGTTCAGTTCATTCAATTCAATAATTTAATTAGTTCTCCATGTGTAATTGCCCCAAATGTGTCATGGGACAGTACAGAATATGCACTGTTTTGATGTGGCATTTCACTGGGACACCTCTTTGCCTACATCCTTTCATCCACCCATAGATCTCTGTTGCAGTGGATAACTACGCTGCAGGGCTTTCACCAAGCTGTCTTGTCTTTATTTTACCTTACATCTGCTCCCTTGTGACATTATTCCTGTTTATTTCTTAAAGGGCTACTTCCTTTTTGTCTCTTACTCCAAATTTCTCAGACCCCTTTCCTTTTCTCTATGCTGCTCCTCCCATCTACCACACTTTCTTCCATACCCAGGTGTATTTATGTTGTGTACACTGATTTTCTCTCTTATTCTATTCCAGTGACAGATTTAAATACCTTTCCTCAATCACTCCACCCTCATTTTCAGGTTTTTTTTCCTTTAGGACCATTTTGGCCCACCCCTCTCCCCTCTCCCCCTCACTGTCTGTCAGTCTCTCTCCTTTCACCGATCTGTCTTTCATATCAATATCTCTCCTGGTGATTTGGGTAGAGACCATCTCCAATCTCTGCCTGCTCACTTGATCTCTCTTCTCCACCTCCTGAAATCTCTGAGGCCTACCTTAAAATTCACCCATCCTTCACTTCTGGATCGATCCATCATTCAAACAATTAGCTTCTCTCCATACATCTTTTTCTGTTCACCTTTGGCTGTCATTTTCTATACTGTCCTTCAATCCGTCTGATTATACCTACACATTTTTCACATATCCAGTCATCTTTCCATCTGTCGGTCTTCCATGTAGTCTGTCACATGGCTGACTCCATCAGTCTTTCTCTATACCTCTTACAGCTTAGTGCTATCTTCATAATACCTTGGGGTATCCACTACAATCCTGCATCCATCCAGAATCAAATCAAAAACACATGTACCTATAATACCACGATGGCAGGCCTTACCCAAATATATCTGTTCTTTTCTTTTTCCAACTCTTTTAGTCAGAGCTACACACATAAATGCTTTATCAGTCTGTGCTCGTAAATACTGAAGTAGTACATTCTGAATAGACATAAGTGGCATGCAGTGCAATATTAGCAGACATGTTAGCACGCCAGGTAGCTGAAATAAATTCTGTCCTGGTTGCTATTTGAGCACTTAGTTTTTAATGGTGTGATATTCAAATAAAGCTTGAAAGTTGTCATATACCATTTGTTTTAGAAAAGGGAAAGGTTTTACTTAAGTAAAGTCTTTGCTTTGTTTTTTTTCTTCTGTGACTTTACACCAGTAGACATTTTCCTTAGCTATATATATATATATATATATATATATATATATATATATATATATATATATATATATATATATATATATATATATGCCTCTGAGGCTTGTTTAGTAAACATGGATAGTGAAATGTGAGGGGATCTTAAATGCCAAGTGACATTACTTGATGAAAATTTAACCGTTACCTCTACTTAAAATGACATAAACTCTCAAGATGCTCTGTTGCTTGCCCATTTCTTTTGGCACATGCTACTGTATGCCATCAACTGTCGGCCGTCCGTTCAATATAAGACATTACTTGGCTGTAGATGTTGCCAAGGACAATGTCACAAATCTCAAAAAGATCTTCTTACTCAAAATTCCCTTTATTCCTTCAATGTTTGCCTGCTCCTTTTTCCATTTCACTCTCATCTATATGCATTGACTGTTCACCTGTTGGTTTTTTTTATGTCATGCAGTGATGAAGTTAAATTATTAACTACCTTCACTCCTCAATCCCTTCATCCCCCCCCCCCCCCCCCCCCCCACCCCGCATTCTCCCCCTATTATTCATTTCCTTTAGCAATCCACTTGTCCATACACAATGTGAACACTTGCACTACTGAAGTGTCATGCTGTAATGTGTAAATATTTTGTGATTTCTGCATGAACAAATAGGAAGGAAATGAGAAAAATGAATCGTGGCTGGAAGACAATAACCTATATTTTATAGCAACTATCAAAGCCGTTGTTAAAATACAAGTGAACAAGGTGTATTACTGAGTAAAAGTTTAACTGACCTGTAGATGAGGGTTTCGTCTGCCGTGCAGTTGTACTGTATCTGATACATCCAGACAACGTAAGCTGCAGACAAACGTCCCAAGTCCCATCGGACCTGAGCCGAAGTTGACGTAACCCCTTGTACTCCAACCAGTCTTCCTTCATCTGCATCCCCTTCGTCGTCCTCCATGCTGCCGCCATCAGCTGTCTCTCTTTCAGAGGCCTTGTCGCTGTCACCCTCTTCATCCTCCCCTCCGTCCCTTCTTCCATCCTCCACCTCTCCTACACGTCCTACACCATTGTTAATCCCTCCGTTTTTCCCAGTGCTGATATCTGAAGAGCCCGGATCAGTCCGTAAAATTCCATTGGTCACGTTCCTGTTGTTCTTGGTATTCACATTGTTATTCCCTGTGTTTCCACCTGCTCCGCCCCGATGAGGCAGGGGGATTATTTTCAGGTCCACAGAAGCAGTTGCTTCACCTGCTGCATTTATTGCAATGCATGTGTATGCACCATCATCCCGGGCAACAGTTACCAAGATATCCAAGGTCCCGTTGCTGAAGGAACTGGTCCGGGATGAGTTTGCTATGATGCGGTCATCTGGTGAAACCCAGTGGACCACTGGCTCAGGGTCACCAATAGCACGGCACTTAAGCGTGGCTCGCTGGCCCTCTAAGACCCATAACTTGTGAGTGTGACGGGTGATTAGTGGTGGTTCACAAGTAAACTCCTCCTCAGGAATTGACCAGAAGTACCTGAGACAAAAAGGTAATAGGAATGAAACCAATGAGAGAGAGCTGATTTTCTACTTTTATTGCTTGTTTTGACTGCAGTGAAAATATTTTGCAAGAAGGAAAGATGCAGGGAGGAGAAACTGAGAGTCTAAAGTAGCAGAATAATTACTAACAATATATAACACTATTGTTTCCAACCCAATCCTGAAAGCTTCGCTGAGTTTTTGGTCCAGTTCTATTCTTACACACAGGATGATCCAATTAAGGCAGCTTAAAATGTGAAGCATTTAATTGGATGTGCTAAAATGGGCCTGAAGCAAAAACTGGAAAGATTGGCCAAGAGACAAATTTGGGAAATGCTAATGATTTTCAGTTAGTCCTAACACATCATTCAGACATTAAGCATTTTATCCTGCTTCCTCTAATGTTGACAAAGGCTTCACTGCCTATAAGGTTCAGGGTAAACAAGCCAGATTAACAATCCATTAATCATGGGGGGACATTTACCTTCCAGCAAGGTGAGCAGGTGTGGCGCACGTCTCCATGTCATCCCCACGGATAAGTCGACGTAACCATAGAAGCTCACAGTTACAGTGCAGTGGGTTCCCACCAAAATTTAAACTTATGACCGCATTATAGGGGGTGGGGCTTATTGCACCGGTCTGGGACCTGAAAATACCAAAAGAAAAGATTTGCAAAAATGTATTTGAACTACTGTGTACCGTGTAAAATACTATGTTCTTGATCAGTTTGACATTTTGATAACCAATCCAACTATATAAACCAGCACCATATAAACCACATTTTGAACATGTTTCACATTAGTAAATGTAAGTCTAAAAATCCAAATAGTAAAATTATGTTCCATTTATTTTCAACATTTTCATCCACCCTCTCAAATCTTAGCATTCACAAGGAAAAGGTTTATTTTTATTTTTATTTATTTATTTTTTTTATTAGTCCTTTTTAATCGTTATTGATTCAAAGCAGTTGAAAGCAACAAAAATTATTTAGTTTTGGCAACAGCAGGTTAACAAGAGCTTGCAGCCAATAATGAGAGAGACAAATGATGGAAAATTATCCACAACAGGAGGTCACTAACATATCCAGGAGCAACACTTAGCAGTAGTCCTTACAAGCATCTTGAAGCTGGCTTGTGCAAATTGAAATTGGAATAATATACAAATATCAAGGAGGAAAACAACACTCTGATGCTTAAATTATTAAAAAGGTTTCTGGAGGTTGTTACAAAAGATTGGGGTGGAAATAATGTGTGTGCAGTGAATGTAAATAATAGCACAACACCTATTTGATTTTCTTGGTACAGGGAAATTCAGCTTGTGGGATTTTTTTGGACTTCATGTCCTCCACTATACTTATTGATGCTGTAGTCAGCGGTAAGAATAAAGTGGTTTAGAAAGGTGCATATACATGCTGTATATATGGATAATTACACAGGAAATAAATAGTGACTGGACAGAACATCTGACCTGTGGTTCTGTACCCAGTTGCCCCTGTTAGAAACCACTTTGGTGGCTCTGTGGCAGTCTCATTTGCCACAGAATATTTTTCTAATCCTTTTCTCAGAGAAACATGAAAGATGAAGCTTAAGTGCTACCTGGCAAAGAGGGGATCAGGAGGCAGGGTTCGGAGCCTGTTGGAGGTCATATCCAGCCTTGCTAGCTTATACAGCTCTCCAAATACTCCCTCTGCTATGTGGTCTATCAGGTTATGATCCAAGTTCAACGTGTGCAGACTGGCCATGTTCTGAATGGACTCCCATGGCACCCTGTAGCAATAAAATGGAGAATATTTAGCATGCGATTCAAGGAATTAATATGGTTTTTGCCAAAGTTGGTCTTTTTTTTTTTTTCTCCTTGTTTAAGAGAACAGAAACTAAAGAGTATGAAGGCAGCTGTTAAGACAGATTTATTGCACTGGCAGTAAGTGTCCTCTCTGGGTACATTTCCACTTTATGAGAAATAATCTTGATAATGTGTGTGTTCTGATATATCATTCAAAGGTCATTTTACATGTACTCAGCTTCCCATACTGTACTAATACTACCTACGGTATATGATTGATTTTATCTTTTGCTCTGAGTCAATACAGGTCGCTACAGTCTGAATCTTCTTTCTTACAACCAATGCATGTCAGAGTAAATATTTGCTTTGTATCACCTGAAAGAAACTGGACTGCACTCTCGGTACTAACAGCTTCAACTGAATATCACACATCACTTGGCTGATATCAGTGTTCATTCAGTGTTGTTAAATGAGCAGATAGTTATTTTAATCACTTAACAGGGAGAGGAAAAGTTATTGATGGCCATAACAAACATCAGATAGTCTCTATCTACATAGCAGTATATCTCTAGAATGTTGAGGATGTGAAAGAAATAAATAAGGCATAATTATTTATTAAATTCTATTTGTGGTTTACATTCGAGGGGGAGGCAAATGGAGCGGGATATTTTAGCAGTCTCTTTTATATAATCTAAATGAATGTCCACAGTCATTTTCATTCCATCGTTCATCTTACAGTGAGACCATTGATTTCAACTTCCTGCATTACTTTTTTAATAGGAAAAGACTGTTGTTGATGATTCCCATACTTAACAAGTTGTCGAAAAAGTTAACATTAGATAAGTTTGGGGTTCAGACTCACTGTGTAGAATTCATTTAAAACCACTAATCTCTTAACTCTTGCAGTAGTAACTGCAGTAGCCAGTTTTCCCACAGCTGACTCTGCAGTTACATTGCACATATGGGCATCCCCACCTAGATCAGTGCCTGTCATGAATCAACTGATATAATTTTTAACCTTGGCAGGAAACCGTCTATAGAATCTACTGATATACAACAAAGGGGAAAGAGCTGATTCTGATGTGTGCATCGTTCAAAATCTTTATGCTTTTCTTATGGCCTGTTGAAGGTTATAGAGAGGCCAGAGAGCTCCTGTAGAGGAGACAAATGAAGCATCTTAATCAGAGCTGACAGCCAAAAGCTGCTGCATTCATGAACGCAGAGCAACACTGAGCAGGAGAATAGGGAAAATCATCATTGTCATAACTTATTATTTAGTCTGAAGGAATAGTTAGTAAGGCTGTGAGTGTCTCCATCGTCCTAGGTGAAGATGAGTGCAATGTTACTTCATTTTATAAAATGTGAATGATATAGAATAACTAGAGTAATACACGCTTCCACATGGCGAAGTGAGCTTGTGCCCTCATCAAATCTTTACAAAATCAAATTCAAACAGAATTTGGACCTCATCAAAATGTATTCTCTTTCAATTTCCTGAACTTTTAGTCATCTCCTCTCAGCCTCAGCAATTTTCGCTAGTGTTTGCTGACTCTTGTGAGATCACGCAAGGTGTTTCCACTGTGCTTTGAAGTTTGGGTGGCTGAGCTGTGCATCTGAAGTGTGCACGGGAACCTCTCGAGCTTTTTAATGTGTGTTTCTATTTCACAAAGCAGTGGAGATTGCAAAGAGTGATAGCACAATCCAAGACACTGGCGTTGCTCACGCCAGAGGTAAGAGCTTACCTCCTGAGGTTGTTGTAGGAAAGGTCAAGGTCCTCCAGTGTAAGCAAGAAGTCATCAAAGGCCTGGGCAGAGACTTTAACCAGCTGATTGTTGTTGACAATCAAGTGCTGTAGATTTACTAAACCTGCGAGGTCCCTCGGCCCCAGTGTAGTCAGGCGATTACCTTGATTCACAAATGTATACAAAACCATAAAGTATTTCCATTTCTGTTCAAATGAATCGATATAGATCTTAGAATGTAGTTACTGCTCCAGCTCACCATCCAGATGCAATGAGCGCAAACTCTCCAGGTCAGCAAAGGCCATTGGTCGAATCAGGTGGATGGTGTTCCTTGACAGAGTCAAATCAACCAAGCCGGTCATGTTGACAAAGTCATTCCCGCCCACCTCCGTGATGAAGTTGTCAGCCAGCCGTAGTTCGACAGTGCGTCGGTCAACATGCGGGGGGACGAACAGGAGGCCTTTGTCGGCACAGAGTGTGCTTAGTGACTCCGAAAGGTTTCGACAAACACAGTGGAAGGGACAGGCCGAAACCACGCCCCACGTCTCCCCTGCTCCAATCAGAGATGGCAGCAGGCAGCATGTGACCAGAGTTAGCCAGTGAAATGCTGGGAAAGGGACAGAATCAGGAAGGGTTCTCTTCGTAGCTCTGGGACAGGCGCAGTGAAAGAGATGGGATGAGGAGGGCAAAGATGAGATGAGGAGAAGGGGGAGGAATGAAAGAGAGTGGATGGATGGGGGGGGAAGGGAGGGAAATGTGGAATGATCTGCCCTTTGTGCGACGTTGAGATATGTGTGGGGCAGGTGTTTTTGTCTGCAGGGATTGAGGGGTGGGGGGACAGGCATGGTAGATCGCCTGGCTGTCCACAGACCTGACCAGAGAGAGACAAGGGGGGTTGAAGAGAAGAAGAACACAAAGGGTTTTTAGTCTTGTTGTCTCGTCAGACATTATTTTATAAGCAATGTCTGAAGTGTGTTTTTGTTTCTGTTGTCCTGCCTTCCACCTACTCTGACTAGACAGAGGTGGAAGGAGAGTCTTTGCTGGATGAATGTGTGGACCAAGGCCTCCTCCTAAATGAGTACCACTCAGCACTAATGCCTACTTGGTGCTTCAAAGCATGAAAAAATCCATTTTGAGAAATGGCTGATGCCCCTACAACACATACTTTCTTGCAAAACCGCTTACATATACACTTACAGGCACATACACTCAGCCCTGTATTCCTCTGCACCACAACAGCTTATTGCCTAGCAACAACACCCCAAAAGACTGAACACAGCCAGTCCCCATGGTAACAGTTACCTAGAAACCTGTAAAAGGAGATTAGACAAGTGTTATATCATAGGACCCTTTCTTGGGACTGTTGGTCAGGGAATCAAATTAGGTCACCAACCAATCAGCCTTGATTCAGACAAGGCTGAAGCATTATAGGTTCGGCTCAGCCGTGGAAAGGCCCCATTGTATTCTCAGACATGCAGAATAGGTTTTGTGACACACAGATCCCTAAATACAGCTATGGTGGTGATAAGGTATAGAGATGAGTCACTGATTGGCATGCATAATAGTTGTCATAGCAACTGTAACCTAGCTACAGAGAGAGTGACAGAGTGTTGATAACAGTAACAGCCGCAGTGTCTCGAGAGGAGACACAGGACGAGACAGTGAGTCAGACACAGAGAAACTGTTGGAGAAAGGCGACAGTATTTTTATGTGCCACAATCTGGAGAATTGTGCACCATGAGGATTATAAAGTGGTCTAAAATGTATGCAATGTAATACAGGGCCAAACTCTATCATGCTGACTTTACAGGTTTACACAAATTGATGACTCAATATTTTCCATTAGTTCAAGAGTCCAGAAGCACTCTTTCAATGTGAAACTGTAAGATATTGAAGCAGTATTGATATTGACATAAAGAGTGAGGCTTTCCAGGGCCATTTTGCGTTCTCCTCTCTACACTGTTTGCTGTGGTCTTGGTCTAAAACCTTAACTTTCTTACCCCGCACTACAGTGATTCATTTTTGAAGCTTTTAGTCGACATTGAAAATAGATAAATGTAGGGTGTCAAATTTTGATGGATTTTATCTCAGGCTCTGTTTGGATGAAACATTAAACCAATGGGCTATTTGTTTATTAGAGTAACGATAGGCTGGGCAGAAAGACGGATGAGCTTTAATAGGCTACACTGATTGTTTAGACTCTCACTTGGTTTAGGGGGTTGTATTAACTACCTTGAACTAAACTAAAAACCTTTTTCAAAGCAATACATATTTCCTACAAAAAAATAATACCTCATGCTTGGTCAGTTGGCAGGGCAGCAAACTCAAAAATGCCTGCAGTGACAGCCAGTCCCCTGGGGCTGGTGATATTAGAAGTTGCTCCTCCTGAGTTCCTGTGGAGGCGTGCATACTAAAATGCGAAAATGCTCCAGGAAAAGTGAAATGCTACCTAAAAATCCCTGAGAAGTCCTAACATCAGGTGGTGTCATAGAACAAGCAAGCCATTCCAGTGCTGGCTCTCCCAGCTCACCCACAAATGCTTGCTGCTCAGACAGCGTACTTCACTGGCAGCTCACCCATACATTCTGCTCCTTCAGTTTGCCCTTTGCCTTGCTCTCCACTTTCTAATTTAGTTTTGCTTCTTTACTCTTTACCCCTGCGTTGCCGTCCCTCGCTGATTTCTCACACCTGGTTTATCTTTTATTTTCACCTTCCATCTGGTTTCTTATGTGTTCACATTCTGTCCTTGAGTCCTGCCTAACCCCGCCCAAATGCTGCTCTTACCTGCTTCTGACGCTAATGCTAAAATTTGTGTATGTGGCATCCACCGTCTTTCACCTACCTCTCATTACAGCGCTCCTCCTCCTTGCTCACCTTCCATCTTATAAACCTTTCCCCTCTGGCTGCTCTGTAAATTTCCACATTTTCTTTCTTTATGTCTCATTCTCTCTCTTTCTTTTCCTCTGCCATGTTTGTCCTTGAGGCAACTCGAGTACGACAATGTTATCAGTCACAACTCCACCTCACCACTTTCTCCCCTCTTCTTCCTCCCCCACCTCCTCTGCTTTGTCTCTCTATCGCTTGCTGACTCTGCTGCCCTCCATATCTCCTTGCCTTCTCTGCTCATACTTTTGCGTCACAAACTATGCACAGCCACAGACACACCCTCAGATCCTCCGTGCCACATGGTTTTGTTCTACCTCCTGCCATACTCTATCTTTCTCAGACAGGCTTTCCCTAGTTTCTTTCATTCTTCTAACTTCCTCACCCATTCTTCCTCCCCATATTCTTTATCTCTTGCTTTTCCCCTTGCCTTTATTTTTCTCCCTTACATCTTCCTCTCTCTGCCTCGTCCGATCACTTACTTCCCTGAAAGCTTTCTACCCCCACTTCTCCATCTCCTTTGCCCTTCAATTGCTTGCTCTTCACCGGTTAGGGAGCAGGGTTGTAATTTGCAACCAGAGCAGTGCAGCATTGAAACTTTCTGACATGCGCGCGCACACACACACACACACACGTTGGGTGTAACCGATCTGTCCTCTTGCTGATTGATCTGACCCATGGAGCTGGATAACACTCTCTCCCACTCATTTACACTCCTCTTCTCGCACTTCCTTTTGTTCTCAACAGTACGTCTCTGTTCGCTGCCCATTTAAAGGTTGTATTCATACGCAGGATCACTTTGCATAGCAAGATGTGGGGTTTAGGGAAGTGACAATTGTATTACCACTCCCAACCTAACAAAGCATTTATGTATTTATGTAATTGATTTGTCTCCACTAACTCCATTGCACCCTGTAGTATTGGGTACTTCAATCCTCCTACTCTTTATTTTATTAAGCTTTTAGTAGAGGAAGTACATAACAGTCAGTGGCAGCAGGACATGACAGCTTTGCATACAGCAGGAGGAAGAAATCTTTACCACAGCCATGCCAACTTTATTGCTGTATTCTTATTTTTTTATTTTTAATTCAGTAATTTCAATTCTCTTAAACATTTTTAAACAATAATGACATCGTTTAAAACATTATGTTTTGTATGTTTTATACCGTACTTTATATGTGTATATAAGGATAACGCTGATTATTACAAGGAATTATTATTATTTTTTTTTTGTAATTTCGTCAAATACATAAGATTGGCTATCACAAAAGATTCAGGTTATATCTTTACAGTTATGAACACATTAAATTTAGCCTTCATATTTTGAGCTGTGTCCTGTGCTGCTGCAGCAGTAGAATTAGGAGGATCATTAAAATCTTATCTTACACATTGTAGTGATTCAGCTTTTGGGTGCACTGCAGTATGTGTGTCTATCTAGACTTGTTTGCCTGTCAAGAATGTGTTTGTGTGTATACCTGTATGTGAATTAATGACATTTTCAGCGCATAAGAAGCCAGCACTAGCTCTAAAGCGTTTGCTGCTGAATGTGCAATAAAGGATCACACACTCCCACACAATCTCTTGCTGTCTTGATCACAAACACAAAACAAGTACACAGCATGACAACACAGCAACAAGGGTGAACCCCCTCTGGTATCACTTTTTAGAAAGTAAATAAAGGGAGTCGGTCATTGAAAGATGGATGATGGAAAGACAAATCAGAGAGGACAGAACGGCAACAAATGAGATCAGATGAAGAGGGAGGTGAAAGCTTAAAGAATGTTCTGCGTGGGGAAAAACATCTTACATGAAAAAAGCATACATTTGCGTGGATGCTCGTGTACTTCTGGGCGCTCACTATGTTAGTGTATAGCTTTGTTTTATTTGGGGCTCTTTTGATGTTTTTTCTTCTGTTCCTTCTATTTTGAGAAGTCTTTTCCTACACTACCCTGCATGAACCTTCAAACCTCCAGAGAAGGAGTGGTGAGAGCAGAGAGGCTGCACAGACTGTGAGGGAACATGAAGTAAAAGCGTCTTTGGGGAAGAACTACTCAGTAACCCCAGTGTTGGAGTGAGGCTCACAGCTGCAAGCCTGAACCTAACCTCACCCTAACTTCAAAAATTTCTGGCTAAGCACCCACCACAGCCTCAAGGGTACAGCTTTTTCCAGACACCAAACTTAGCTAAATATGCTAAACAAGCTGCTAATAGCTTTAAAACGATGAACTTCCATTAACAGTGCTTTTCAGTGATTCTTTTGAACCTGACCTAAACCCATGCAATTAAGAGAAGCTCCAGGCATGACTTAAAAGCTTGAATGTGTGAATGTGTGTTTCTGAAAGTATCTTTGTTTTTTGTTTTTTTTACATGGAGGAACTGTAAGGCTGAAGTTCGTTTTTTTGGTCTTATTATTTAATTCCCTGGGGGCTTTCATAAATCATAGACCCTCATAAAATGCCAACCAGTTAATGTTTAGGAACTGTTTGAGTGTGTGTGTGTATTTGCATGTATGAATCCCAATCTGCATAATCTGCATACTGCATACTCTGTATTTTTTTATTATTATTATTATTTCTATTTATTTATTTATTTTGCATCTACTCTGGCACGCGCAGATGCCATTAGGCCATAATCGACTTAAATCAACTTAGGGAATGTTGCAGTGTTTATAAACAATGGGATTTGTATTAGCTCTCAGAAGCCACTTATCACAAACACAGTAATCCACAGATCTGATTGGAGTGTGAATGTCAAAATCACTGACAGCCAGTCTCCACGGCATGAAGTAGTTAATATTTGGCTGTAAATGTGAAAAGTTAAAGATTGAAATAAATGAAAATATTGGTAGTGATGTCCTTCGAGTATCAATACATATTGCTGAAGTGTACTAGAGCTCGGCTGTGTTGTTTGATCTGAAAATACACGCCAGCTCTGTTGGCACAAATGTAGGGATCAAATATGGAAGCAGCCTTTCATACACACACTAAGGCTTTCTAGCATGCACTCTTACTCATAATCTAGGCCCTCGATATTAGGTGAGCGCTTGCATACAGAAACAACTGTGAGCATACCAAAACAGTCTTCCCACACAATCATAATTATAGGGAAGCCGAGACACACACACTCTCACTCGTTCTCTAGGCAAGCAACAAAAGAACGCCCACGTAGCCTCTTCGTGCGGCAGTCGTGTGTACTGTAAGCCCACGCATCCTTTTGATACTATCACTCCTCTGTCATATTCTGTCCTCTTTAGTCATCCAGGATGTATAGAAAGCACAGAAAGAGGGGTAACGGTATTGGATATGGAAATGGACAATGAATGGGGAATGCAAGGAAAGCTTACTGCATGAAATGCAGTGATGGTAGGAGAGAAAAAGGAGTGGGAGAAGAATGCACAAGATGGAGGCAGGATGGGCGTAAGATCGGAGCAAACTGCATTTCAGTAGTGTGAAGAGCTGAAGAGCTGAGGACAAGGGCAGAAGATGAGAGGAAAGAGCAGGAGTTTGAGGAAGATGGAGAGAAAGAAGGATGACGAGTCAGTGTGTATGAATGTGTGTCGTTAAGCGGATGGGCAAAGAAATATGTAAAGGCGATAAATGGGTGAAGGCCACCATCCGTCACTGTCAGAGAGAGGGATGAGAGAGAGAAGAGTGGATTTGATTAGGGAAAGGGAGAGCTGTGTTTAGAATGAGTTTGTAAGGTGTTGTCATGGTGGCAGGAGAGGCAGGAAGATGGCACTGAGATGGAGATGGAAGTGAAGGTGATAAGGCAAGGAGTTGGAGGAGGGTCGAGGTTAATGGTCAAGAAAGGTTGGCTGAGAACATATTACATGAAGTTTCAACCTCATAGCACTGATTTGGCCCTTTAGATTTAGATGTTCAACTCTGAGCACAGGCCAGAAATTACAAGTATCATAAATTGAGATTGAGTGGTGCCAGAGATTTCTCCCTGACAGGTATAGTGGACTGCCAGTTTAAGGTTTTCAGTTACTAGCAGGTGTTAAGGGCAGAGTTTACGATAACTATAAACCAAAAAGCATGGAGAGGTGCTGATTGAAATGTTGGAATTCCCTAAAGGGTGGATGATAATAATTGGCCAGGAGTTTTCTTCTTTTAGTTTCCATAATCAAATCACACAAATTTCATTTCAATGTTCTTTAACTAATAAATGGAATGATTGCTTGTTAAATGCCAACTGCTTTTAAAGTAATTTAGAACAAAGTGAACATCAGTGGCTGTCAGAGAATGGTAACCTGTCATTTAATGTCTTTTATTTATTTATTTGTGCCACTCAAAGAAAAAAAAATCTGCAAATATCAGCTATTAAGAGCTTGATGTGTAATTATTTTTCAGTCTGTTCGGTTGTTAGCTGTTTTTTTTCTCCAGTTGTGCATGTAGGGGGTGGCGATAGAAAGAGCTTCCAATACCCCTCAGGTAAATGTGGAGCATGAAAGAAGAGAAATAAGAAATCAGATGAAAGAACTGAAGTGTAGTCTCTTTAAAATAAAACGACTGCAGTCTCCTCACAGCAGGGCTCCAAAATAGCGCAGCTCCTCTGTGAAGCTCCACTCAGTAATTCTGCTCAAACCTCTGTGTCTTGTGCTGGAGATAGGAAAAGAGGAAGAGTGTGGCAAACGTCTGCATATATGCATCTGTATGCACAGCCCTCTCTGACTAAATCCTGTTGGAATCCATCCTATTTTGAAGATTTTGATAATTGTTTCTATATCTGGAACATTGCACAGTCTGTTTTGTTTTTATTTGGGTATTTTCTTCTACACATTTGGGAAACTTCCACAGATTAATAAGTTTAGGCATTAAATGGTTTATGTGAAGACCTTCCTTTTGTCTCACTGAAGCACATTTCACAGTTCTTGTATGTAGGCTGTAAAAGCTCATCCAGGTTTGCTTATTTTCTTAATCAGTCTTCGAATCAAATCTTTTCTTCATGTTGGGAAAAAAGACTTTTGGAGAGATGAGTGTTTCATTAGAGAAAAGCAAAACAGTAGTCAAGGGCTTTTAGCTTCCTTAACTTAATATAAGAAGTTTTTTTAAATATCAATAATCTTTCGACATTGCAGCACTTCAGAGAAACCAAGTCGCACTGTTTGTATTAACATAATATTTTATAGAGTCTTTGAAGTTTGGCTTTTTAAAGACTGCTACACTTTGCATCTACTTCACATAGATAAGCAGCCCAGTCTGTTATGAACTTAGAACAGGTTGTTTTAAATTGGAGTTTAAACCTGGGATTCTTTTGAAGTATGTCTGTTCAGGAGGTCAGACTCTGTGTAGGAATTCTAGAGTGCATAGTGTGAGTGCCTGGTATTTGGAGAGAAAACAGGAGGCAGAGTTACCCTACTCTTCTGATTACCACAGGCTGTGAACTGGTGAACCATGAGGACTTGTGAAATGGTGGACGAAAAAATCTTAAGCAGCGAACCATGCCATTAAGTAGTCCCTTGCCCCAGTACAATTTTGTATTTGATGATGCAGCACACATTGCTACTACCCGTCTAGTGGAACAAGCTACCCCACCCTCATTTGGGGAATCGGGGGGTCACTCATGCAGTTTTCTTGCAAATAGTATCTATAGGTAATGGCACTGGTCTATGGCCACCAGGTGAGTAACTGTTAATGTGGGAAGTTTCAGGGTAAAGTACAGTAAAAAAAAAAAAAAATTGTGTAATGAAATGTGTTACCAAATATAAATCAACCCATCTGCTAAAAAAAATCAACTATATGTAGATTATTGTGTTGTGAGGCCTTTCTACTAATTCTGTGACCAAACAATACTGAAAGTTTTTCTTTGCACTTGTGCAACAGCGCTGTGTTATATCTGTGGTAGCCAATCTTGCACTCGTTGCTGAGTCTATGTAATTTTGTTTCCTCTCATTGGAAAGCCTGCTTGACTGCACAGCCTGGGGATTAAATTTTCTGAGAAGTAAATTGAATTGGCAAACAACGGAGGTGACAATGAATTTCTTTGGCACTTCATTGGCACTTCATTGGCACAGATCGAGCCAGGGAGCAGTCTTCACATGATCTCTGATGATGCTCTTATTTGGAAGTTTAAGTTGTAGCCATAATCTTTCCTCTGTCAGCAAATGTATGCTGCCTCTGGTTTGTGTTGTGTGTGCATTTTCATTCACTTCTAAGTGAAGCTTTTTCTGTCCTTGTACTGCTTCAGTTTCACTTGCCTGCGAAGTAGCATCTCAGCATTATTTGTTTTGAGAGTCCTGTAAACACTAGAGCGAGGTTCATTCTATATATCCGTAACAATCTTGTAGTTGGAGACAGTTGAGCAGCCAAAATGATGGGAACAGCTTAACAAATGTGGAACTTAAAGTGCTGCAAGCAGCTCTGGCAGCTCTGTTACACTGCTTTACCAGGATGCCTTTCTTCATGGAGAGGAATCATTTTTCACTGGTGGATAGCTGTCATCTTTCTGCCAGAGAGGTGGCTCAATACCGTTCTGTTTTGATGCCCCTTTACTCCAGATGGCAATAGCACAGTTGCATCTGATTAGCTTTCACAGTAACATGGTTTTAAATGGGGTGGCAATAAAAGCCTATAATTAATTGCTCAGAGCGTTTGTTTTTGCCACATAGTCATCATTTTATTTAAAATGTGATGGAGAATTCGTTTTTTTAAGGTTTTCCTGTGTTAAATGACATGGGCAAATGAAAACAGTTGAGTTTTAAACATGGTTCAATTATTTCAGCCAAGAAAGTAATTAATCTCTTCGAAGAGGCAAACTGGATGGTTGAAGGGTTAACCTCGTGATTTAGCATAGTTAGAGATTTCATGAAGCTCCAGTAGTTCCATGATGTAATTTAATAATGCCTCTTATTTTTTTCAGCATTTTGCTCTCTAAACTTGGTTAAACTAAACTTCAATGTATAAAATCAGAAAAACACCCCTTTTGAAAGTAGTTTCATTTGTTTGTGTTATTGCCTTTATATGCATGCATTCATGGATCTTGTATCATACTACAATACGCAGGTTCTAACATCTGCATGTTGACTGCTCCAGGCAGAGCTGACAAGGAAACAGTCATGGACCGAGTCCCACTTTGTGACAGTTCCACCTGTAAGAGTTTGGAGTCTGTCCCACAATCTGCACAATCTCATTTCAAGCTGTGTCTGATTGGAAAATGAATGCTGCTTGAATTTTGTAATTATATTCCTGTCTTGTTAAATTTAAGTGCGCTGTTGCCTGCAGTTTGGGTCCTATTCCATACATGTGGGGCATGTAATATATTTGAGTCCAGTCTCCAGAGACCTTCTTATGCAGTTCAGTCCTTTAAGATTTGCAAGAAATCTATGTGCAGGGGTGCTGTTGGGTCTTGTGGTCAACAGCAGAAATAAACGACTTTTCAAATCCTCATCTTCCCTATACGCATACACAAAACACATGTTCCTTCTCCAGAACTGACAACTACTTAAATACAGTTATGCTTACACCATATTTGCTTTTTCGTGCCTGTGTAAATGCATGTGGACATTTACATCGGCACAAATTGCAGTTTGATGATTCATCAGGTTTCCCTGCTTTCTAGGGGAAATCCAAAGAAAGAGAAACCAATCAGTACTCAGCAGCATTGAATTGGATGGATGTATTCATTAGTGCTACGGACAGAGTCTCATACATATACTAAACTCTGTCCCCAGTTAAGTGTTTGTTTCCTTTTTCTGTGTTTCTCTTGCTTCTGTCGTTTTATTTCACACCCTTTTCTAAAATAGAGCGATTTAAAAAATTAGGGAAAGAGTGCAGGTAGATGATGATGATGAGGAGGAGGAGTGGCAGTATTATGGAGGAGAAGTATTTGGTGTGAGGATGTGAAGAATTCTCAATAACTGCTTGGTTGAAGCCTGTTATTATAGCATGTTTGATCATTCAGGCTATTCTCAGTATTAATGAATCCCAAACTGCAGTGTAACTCACCACAAAGAGATTTTTTCCCCTGATGTAAGACACTAATAAAGGCGAAGCAACACAGTGCAGCAATGAGTCTGTGGGGGAAACTGGTTTCCCCCGAGTTTCTTGATTGGTGTCTTATATTCTAATTCTAAACAGTGCTGACACAGGCAGGAACACGTTGTGCTTTGCTGTCAGACTGAGAATGTATGGGTTGCCGACTAAGTACAAGCCAGTTTTCTTTTGACAGTCATCACCCACGCTGTATTCTGCATCATGATTCACGAGAGGATCTACAACCTACTGCATCTGGTGGGCTAGTTGAAATGCAGACTAACACCTGTGAGTTTGTAGAAATGGAGTAGCTTTGCTTTGGAAGCAAGTCTGATTGGCGTGACCAACATGTGTAGAAGAGGTGGAGAGCACCTCTGAAAGATGATAGCTCTAATATCTGTCTGTCTGTCTGTCTGCGTGTGTGTGTCTATGTGTTGGACTTGTCAAACCCACTTTCTTTGGTCTAGCCTCAGTTAGTTCACCTGACAGAATACCAAATACTTTTTATTTGTTCTGATGTAGCGATGAAACATATTTTCTGGTTCCAACTCCTCAAATGTGAAAAGATTTGTTTTTTTTTTTTTTTTTAGGACTGGTTGGTGACGAAAATGATCGATTTCAAGGCTTTGCCTTGGTCAGACATTCAAAATAACTTAAAATAACTAACTACACTGAAGAAATAATAAAAATAACTGATCAATATTAATGTAACTTGTTGTTGCAGTCTAAGACTGACGAACACCAGCCGTCTTCCCTTTCAGGAGCAGTGAAATAAAACCAATACATCTGCATTTTACAGTTGCAGGTTCTGCTTTGATTGGACTTCTGACTGTTGAAGAGCACATTTCTGACGGGACTGAGCGTATCAAAGTTTGGTGTGTGCATGTGTGTGTGTAAATCCTTGCCCTGCTTTTCCTCTCTATCTCCAGAGGGCTTTTTCACAAAGCAGGATTAGCAAGTTAGCCCGATAAGTTTAAAGAGTACTTTGTGATATTTTGTTAGCAGTTCTCCATCTGAATAATCTTGTGAAAATCCTTGCAAAAGGTCGATAGGTCCTCAACTCATTATCAGTCCTTGATATTTCCTAAATCTGGAAGTACCTCAACTTCCACCTTTCATTCCTCCTCTGGTTCCTCTTTTCCCCTCTGCTCTCGCTCATCCTTTATCTCTCACTTGTGTCCCTTTCCCTCCCTTCCTCTAATCCTAATCTAAGCACATACACACTCTCTTTAACAATTGGCATTTCCCTCCCTATATCTCTCTCCCCAACTCCATCCCTCCGTCTGTCTCCAGCGGTTGCCGTGGTTACAGTTTGTTCTACTCATCGGGCGCCTGCTGTGCCTAAACAGACTGTCAACAGTTTAATTACTCATCCTCTCATCCCCCTCTTCCCTTACTTCTGTATTATGCTTTTGCTTTCACTTCTGACCAGGGAACCTCTCAGTTAGGACTCCTTTTTTCCACTTTAAACATTTTTGACTTTCATTTGCTCACTTCTTTCCATCCTTCTTATGTTATCAGCCATCCATCCCCACACCTCCTTTCTGCCAGTATGCTTGACTACTACCAGTCTAATTACTCATGCATCTACTATTCAATCGCATTAGTTTTATTCCATTCATTCATCCACGCCTCCGTTTTTCCACCCTCCCTATCCCCCACCCATCAGTGTGCCAGTGCTTTATTAGTGTAGCTTTTCTTTTCAGACATTGCTATTCCTCTATTCCCTTATCCACACTCCCTCTTGTCATCACTTGCCTTTTCATTCTTCATTGCTCAGTCTCTCTCCATGCTGAGTGTTCATCTATCTTAAACAGTCTTGTAATTACTTCTCTGTGTCACACTTATCGTACATACCTCTCTGTCCATCATCCACACTCTGTTCCTCGGCTGTTGACAGCATGCTGATGTCTCAGCCTTCCATCCCCCCACCTCTACACTTTCTTTAATAGGCCAGCCTTTCTACTTTCCTTCTGTCGTTGGTCATTAATTCTTCCATCCAGTTATCCATCATGCGCCATCTCGCTGACATTGACCTTGTCTCCCTTGTTTCAGGGTTTAAAATCTTACTGTTCTTGTCTTTATTGAAAGCTGGTCGAATCATAAAGGTGTGGGACATGCAACATCTATCATCGTTTATCATCTTTGATGTCATTTTATCTGCTGATGCTGTCCGTCTTCATCTATTTCATGTAATTATCATGTGTCATTCACCTCCTCTTGAAGAGGAAGGGCCATTCCCTTGCCCATCATTTTTCTGGATTCCTCCATTCACTTGCTAGTCCGCTCATGTTGGCAGGCCTCCTACTTTGAACAGTGAGCATCCCATCTGTTCATCTCCCCTCACTGTAGCCTCAAAATGACAGACACCCTTGGTAACAATGGGCCACATGGAGCATTAACAATATAGTTGAGAATTTTTTTCTTTTATTTCGCCTCTATTTCACTGTTCCAGACACTTACTTGCTCAGTATTCTTATGACTATCACTAGCAAGAGAGGAAAGCCAATTACAGAATTATGATTTAGTTAAAGGATATCAAAAAGGCATTTTTGTCACATTTTAAAGAAATTCAGACATCTTCTCAGAATTAGCACTGCCCCTATTCACAGCAAGAGCCAAAAGTGCTGTAAATGATCAATAGAGCTGGTAATGAGCCCTGTCTTGGTTATTCAAATGGATCAAAAAAAGCGTTTATACATAAAATAGTTTCACATGTGGTGCATTTTTCTCTCTTTCTTTCCAGGATAATGTCCCTCTAAAGTAGGATTCCACATTTGCCCAAAATTGTGCTTCATAATTGGCAGGTTTATTACATGAAAAGCCCCATGGTACAACATATTCTCCATATCTCTAAATAGCTCATTACTGGTGTCATCACTTGGGGTCATGTAAGACTAATTGTAGCCAATGGTACACCAGTCAAAAGCTACATAATGATGGCCATCTGTCATTTCTAATTATTTCCTCCTCATCTATCTTTCTATTTTTATCCCCCCATGGTAAATCACCATTAATGTATCTTTCTTTTAACCTTTTTGTTGATCATCCTGTCACTCATTAGTGTATATTTCTTAACATCTCCTTGTTTATGCCACTTATCATTTCTCATTCAATTGTGTAGTCTTTTGGTCTTTTATCTGATGCAGTTTCATGCAGCTGAAATGTGCTGTTTTGTCTTTCTATCATATCATACTGTATATATCCCTCCATTTCTCTATATCCATCTCATTATTTTAACCCCCCTCCTCTGACTATCCTTGTCTATGTTTCTCATTGTCGCTAGATGAACTACATCACTGTTTCTCTCTCCTTACTGCAATCCTTTCATCTGACCTCTCTTAGCCCTCAGTAATATCACTATGGTGTGTGTCACCCCATCTTCCCTGTCTCTCTCTTCCATCTCCTTATATCTCTTTTTAACCTCGCTGTACTCTCCTCCTTGCACTTTACTGCTCCTCTCCTCTCCATTTCTTTCTCATCACCCTCTTATCCTGCCATACATCTACTCAGTCAGTCTGATCTCCTGTGTCAGTGTGCCAAATCCGTCTGTGTGTGCGTGTGTGCGTGCAGAAACAGCTTACGTAAAAAGCCTCATACGAAGGGAGGTTAGGTTTGTTCTGGGCTGCTGTCGCTGCCACCACCACACACACACTCCCAGTCCAGTGTTACTGTGATACACTCACACACAACACACCAGGTGAGATTACATAAAGGTGAAGTGATGAAAGCCAAGCATGGGGTGCACCTAGTGAGTAATCTGATACAGGACAGCTGGCTGACACTCACATGCACAGAAACTCAGAGAGGGTGGGAGAGAGAGAGAGGGAGAAAGAGCCACAGTATGGTTGCAGTATGTAGAGCAATAAATTGTGGAGTTAGAGCAGTAAAATAGAGGGATAAGAAAAGATAAACCTAGAATCATTGGTGCCTTGTGGGAGATTTGAGTGTGTGTGTCCATGTCTGTGTATACTCTATGATATTGTTGTTGTGAATGCACATCTGTTCATTATTTATAGGGCCAAGTGCGGTATGTCTGTGTGGGAGGACACAGAGTTCCCAGTCCAGTGAGTGCTGGTGCACCGCATTGATGTGCTCAATGATTCAGCACGAGAGCTCCCCATGCAAACATGGATTCACCTTTAATGGGCCAATATGTGGTGTGTGTGCGTGTGCTGAGAAACTGCATGAACGTTACCTTTCCCGTCTGTGCGGCTCTATAATCCGAATCAGCTCCACATGTTATCCAGGTTGTGTGTGTATGTGTGTGTATTTGTGAGTGTTTAGCAAAGATCTCGCCCCAGGTGTTTCTCCTTGTGCTGGTCCAGCAAGGGGGGAGGTTTCTGTGTTTGTGCTGCTACCTGTCCTACTCCCCTCCACACAAATGTCCCCACACACATCAAAAGGAGGCTGATGTAGGCCAGTGTCAAAAAACCAGTTGCAGAATTCCAATCCAACAATATCCTCTTAGGCTTCTATAGAAGAAGAAAACCTGGAAAATCCGGAATTACTCAAGCCCAGCACGATATTCCGACATAGATACTTCAGTTACCAAAAAAGAAAGAAAAAAGAAATAAGAATCCACTTTGCTTTTTATCCTATTTATGCCATTTTGGTATGATTTTCCTCATGGCTGCCTTCACCATCTCTCTATATGTTCAGCAGTTCAATGGAGGGACACCAAGAATCGTAGTGTTGGCCGTGATCTCCACTTCAACACCTCTTCCTTTCCCCTCTTTTCTCACTTTGCACCCTTCTCTCTCCCTTGTTCATACTCTTTCATTTGTTCATCTGGCCGCCTATTTCTTCTCTCTTTCACACATTCAGTTTTAACCCTCCACTTTCTATCATCCCTCACTTCCCAGATTGAGGTGGTTTGCTGGGTGATTTCCTGAGTGTATCCTGTGATTCTTCTCTCCACATCAGATCAGTTGTTCATCGATGACCTTGGAAGGAGGTGCAGAAAAGGAGGTTTGGGACTTAAGTGCAGAGATGGAGGGATGGCTAGAAACCTGCAAAAGACAACAAACATGGAGAGTGTGAAGAGAATGAAGTGTGTGTCCTGTAAATGTGTTCCATTAACGTTGACTGTGTTCACTCACGTATATCACAAAAACGTTGACTGAGTCCATTATCACTTTTCCTCCTATTTCTCCTCCAGCTATCTGACCTCTTTTCTCCCTGTAGATATCTGCACCCCACCCATTTATGCACAACAACAGATGTCAGTCATTCAATCATCTCTTGTGGCCTCTTTAAATCCCCTCTCCCCACCTTGCCCCACCCACTCTTTTTTTTTTCCTTCTGTCTTCCCTCTCTGTCTCTGTTTCTCTCTTTCACTTGTCTGTCACAGAGAATCAATAGTTCTGAGACCCTCTTAAGGCCTCTCAGCAGGCTTCACTATCTTGAACTTGCACGCACTTGCAAGAGCACACAAACACATGCCATGCAGCACGTTCATGCATGCCTGCACACACACCGCCACCACGCACACATCCACTAAAAAGTCGTGCAGTGATACTCTCCTACAAGCACACTGCCTCTGCATCTCCCTCTCTCTTTCAGTCACACACACACACACACACACACACACACACACACACACACACACGTACACACAGCCTAATGAAACAATTGGGCTATTGATCAGTGCCATGAATGTCAGACAGTTCAGAAGTCCCAGCCCCGACTCTGGCCTGGCAATCACACACCAAAAGCGTTAAGAAGACAATCTCATTATCTTGCTGTATAGCTGTGCATTCAGTTCATGTATAGAACTGTTTCTCTGTGAGTTCCTTAGAGTGCATCTGTATATTCATGCAGTAGCATCTCTGCCACACATCTCCCCTGCTGAAGTCGCTATCCTTGATTCATTTTTTTTTCATTTTCATTCCTGTTTTAATCTTCTTTTGCTCCTATAGCATTCACTTTCCGACTTCAGACGCACATTAAAGATATTTGACGTCCTTTCATATGTTACAAGTTTTCTAAAGGTTCTTTCATTCTTATCTAACAATTCTTTCCTCCTTTTCCCCCCTTCACAAGATGAAAATGTGGAATTACTAACCTTGTTCTCCGGATCATTCCACAGCGACTCTTGGAGCCGTCACATCTCTCTGTCTCCACGACTTGCTCTCTACCTCAGTCCATGGAAAAACACCCATATCTCTCTTTCTCTCTCTCTCCTCTCTCGATCTCTATCATTCTGTCTCCCCCCACCCCCCTTGCTCTCTCCTCCCGTTGGTTGTCCCCTCACTCAGTCTCGACAGCTGCAGCGCTCTGTCTGCCTCCTCTGTCGCTCTTCCGTCAGGCTGTAGGCTGATTGAATTTTAAGTCATGTTAATCCCACAGAACAGGTACTGAATGAAGGAGGGGACATGGCAAAAAAGAAAAGGGAGAGAGGGAGAAAATGACACAATGCAGGGAGTAAGCTGGCTTGTATTTTTAGAAATCGCTTTCCTTCAGGGAGGTTTTCGCCATTTTTTTTTTCTAAATTCCTTTTACTTGTCCTGCCTCCAGTCAGTTCTCTTCATACATCCATTTATCTGCATCTTTATCCTCATGCCTTTTTCTTAAATTTTATTGCATTTCTTTGTCCTTGGTGGAGAAAAATGTGTGATTCCTGGCGATGAGCAGAAGAGAGGGCTGCGATCTGTCTCCAGCAGCATCAAACATCGGACTGAGAGAGAGGGAGCGAGCGAGAGAGAGAGAGAGAGAGAGAGAGAGAGAGAGAGAGGCGTCAGGATGAGGACTAAGGGAAATGGAGGGTGTTGAGGAGACAAGGTTTGGAGAAGAGAAAAAGGAGATGAAAGAGGAAATAACGTAGGAGGAGAAATTGAAAGGATTAGGAGAAATGAAGAACTGGATGACAGAATGAAAAAGGAGGA